>NW_022170819.1:34834188-35130792 GCF_008802855.1 Photinus pyralis | reverse complement strand
AATTTCTTTTTGGTACTAGGACCAAAAGTATCCACTTTTTGTACAGTTGCCATGGTGAAAGCGATTAATCGGCAAAACGTCAATTTTACGTACCGAACACTGTCACAAAATAGTGTCTTATTCAGGTGGTTGGAGGAAAAATTATTTAGATTTAAAAAAATTACATTAAATTGAGAAAACGTATCCCATTACATTGACTAGAAAATTACCCTGTTTTGCTTATATGTATCTAAGATTATATACGAAAACACGAAAAAATGTCTGCTCGATGGAGAGTGAAGAATAACATTTGTCAGAAGAATTTGGCGACCACCTTTTAGGACTGTTTGCTTCTTTAATACATGAAAAAAGGGCCAGGATTAATGAAATTGAATCAATTTCTCGTTCGAAATGTTTTGTGGTACAATTAGGAGATGAGAGATTTGGTAGAAAACTTCTAAGAAATTTGGTGGAATGCGAAGATTGTCTTTTTTACATCTTTTCATGTCTATAGAGCATTGTTTTCTTAAAGGATTGCGGATGTCTGGAGACGAGAATCGTAGATTTGGATCATATTCAGTTATCTGGGCTATTTGATTAACTGCGAATTCGGCATGAAGTCATTTTAGCATCGCGGAAACTGCAACATAGTATAATATATGATGGTCGTATTTTGGAACGGTATTATACTTTAGCTCTTGTTTGATTCGTAGGGCGGGAATTAAGCAAACGATTTAAAGAGGGCTGTGTACGTTAATAAGAAGCCATTTTGTAGGAGTGCGTTAATTAATAAGAAATAGAGGGATTAAAAAAAATTCATCAAGGGAGAAAGTCGGTGTTTTTCAGGCATAATAGAAAACTACAGCTTAGAAAATTCGAGTTCGAACTATTAAATTGAACGCTCTAGTTTTACAGTAAAATCAATTAATATCTAGGGAATTATTGTGCAACCAGACGACTTTAAATCCTCATTGTGGAATACATGAAATGAAGTCATGTTCGGTCAAGTATAGATTAATTGAACGAGTTGCGTTATTTTATGCCCTTAGTGAACAAAAGGGGATTAAACTTGATTGTTGTAATACGTTACTCCGAAAGTAGTCCTATAAGTATCCGCAGTTAAAAAGACATAACCGATAGTTAGAGTGAAAAAACGTCTAAGATATCATAGTTGGTTCACAGAATCCACCCTACAGATCAGCTTTATCACCATTTTTGTTCTAGAAAAATACTTGGAGGTCATGTGCACTCTTGGGTGTGTGTGGGAGTCGTGGGATTGAACTTTGCATAAATGTGTAATAAGCTAAATTATGCGCCTAAACGTTTACGATTAGAAATTCGTTAAACAAATCGTGTGGAATGCCGTAAAAATTTGAACCCATCCGTCTAATCTATCCGGAATCTTCAAAGTGGCACATAAATCTCCTCGAATTTTCACATTAAATCTGAAACGGCATCGTAAAACTAATGTCCTCGCTTATATCTAAATCAACGTGTTATACCTACTCAGAACAGAGGAAATTAATTTTCCCTTCTTAATTACTATCGAATTTCAGATCGTGTTTGATTGCAGGCGCGATTCGTGAGAAACAAGCTGTCACATATCAAGCGGCGGTCTTCGTTTAGCGACCGGTAGGTAATGTGTACATAAATTACGTTTAATATGACATAATATCGAATTACTTTGCGCGGTCAGCAAGCAAACGCACTTATAGTACATAATAACAGTTTATTTCCGATGACCGCCGCCGGTACTTTTGGTGGGAACGCGAAGACTTTTCCCTCGATGTGCGTTCTGCAAACGACCACCTTTGAGGATGTGTCCAATCGTGAAGTGGATACGGGCTTCCGGCTCAAAAGGCCATGTAAGACAATGCACTCTCTTGCACATGAGATTTTATAGTTACTTTCTTGGTCTTCAACTATTTCAAACTCATGCACTCGTCTATTAGTTCATGGCGAGGGGAACCATCTACAAAATCAGGTGAACTACACAAAAATTTAAATTCAGAAAAATTCTTATGAAAATTCATAAAAAGAATGGAAAAGAAACTTTCAAAATTCATTCTAGGCCCTTTCCGTATCCCTGTTATAGCTTGACGGGTGTACAGAGCTTTGGAATGGGCCAAGAGCGCTCTCGGTGGAGCCTATAGAACGCTCTAGAAAGATCATAAGAGTCTATCTGGAGGGGCCTGTGGATATATATCCCACAGGGGTTGAAAACTCCTCTTGTAGTTTTAGAAAATGAATTTTATTCTCTACGGCACTGGTAAAAATTTTAGTGTAACAATTAAGGTCGATTCTTACTTGCGCTGCTTTCAGATCGGCGACACGACTCTAAATAAAGACACCATGTTCCTTTTTTTCGCACCAATACACCACTTTATATGGTTTTGACATCTACCGATATCTAGTAACGAATTACCCACTACAATAATTTCGTGGAAATGGCGACACAGTTTCTCTAGTAAATAGGTAACAATTTTAACTTTCGCAGTCACATTTCACGGACAATACCGCGGTTAATAATTATTTCGTATCCTTTTATGACACGAACTCGTTTAACTGCCAATTTAATATAAACTTTTCGCGATCTAGAATTGCCGCACGAAACTAACAACCAATTAATGTTACGCGATATAAAATTAGCACCTACAACCAATGTGGTGTCGCTGTCAGGGTTCGGCTAAGAATCCCGCTCTCCCACCAAATTCGTTCTAGTCTATTTGCCGATACCACAAAACAAGCGTGCACTCGGTTTTTTATACATAGGTTATTATAGGGGAAAATGCCCCTCTCATTCGCAACGATTTTTAGAGCTGTACGTTTCCACCCTTAACTGCCGAAACACTCGCTCGTATCTTAACGCGCTTTATTTCTCTAGTATTATTTCTGTTCTCTTTCATTATCAAGCGGTACGTGTATAAAATTTCTTATACGGGCTAATTTGTAAATTTAACAAAAAGATCTTTAAAGCCTAAAGCGATCACCTGTTACAAATGTTTTACACAGACCTAGAAAAAAATTTAGAGAGCAATGTAGAAAAAAGTTTATAAAGGGGACTTCTCAGGTCGTTTTTATAGCTTTATTTATATCTAGGCCCATTGCGGGCCATTTCAGATCTTAGATAATAAAGTGCTCTGGGAAAACTTAAAATCTTGAAATTGGGAAGCTCCAAAAGTGGCTTCAAGTGATCTGGAAAGATGTTGAAGGGTCTAGAATAAACTTCATAACTTTATAAAGTGCCTAAAAACATAGGATCTATAAACCCCAAGAAACAAAATACGATTTTTTGGAAAACCTTCGAATGGTCTCGAAAATAAAACTTTCCAGTCGTGCGTTCCAGAAAGCCTTTAAAGAACTTCTACAGTGTAGAGAGCTTTATTTTTGATCTTTCCTTTGCCATTTTGTGAGGTACATAAGGTTGGAGAGCTCTGAAAAAGGGATAAAGCGATCTAAAAAATTAATGCTGAAGGAAGGTTTGTACTCAATCAATTTCTTTAACCACTTATTCTCTTCTAGAGTGTTCTAATGTCTTCTAGGCACTCTCAAGGTCCACAAGAACTTAAGATCTGAAAATGGGGCTTTTGCAGTTCTGGAAAGTACTCTTAAAAGCGTTTCCATCACTTTTGAGAGTACTTTGACTTCTTAGGTTTTAAAGCTTTAGAGTGCAGATAATTTTAAACATCAATCCCGCACTCAAAATAACACACTTTCTTCGGTTAAGTGCTACTATAGTAGTACTCTTCTGTAACTGATTATTTTAAAGGGGCGTCTTGTCTTTGGACTGAATTGTCCTTTTTCTTTAAATGAGTTAAAACAACCCTTACCTAAAAAGTTTTTGGTAGTATGGCGATTTCCTTTGGAAAAAAGGATATGGCAAGAAACCCTTTTCATGGCGAATTTCCGGTAATTCTTTGACGAAATTGGGAATCTTTAAGTAAATGCTGAGGAATTCTACACCTAATGTAACCCACTTTCCTTTGGTGTCAGTAAGAGCAAATGTTCCTGTCCAACAGAGCCCTTCGGAAAATAGGCAAACAATTCGAAAAGCATTTTAAAAATTCAAAATAATTTAACGAGATTGTGCATTACTCTTGTGCGCTTTCTTTTAACAAAAATTGCTTAGTAAATTATTGGGTTAGGGTATAAGTATAAATATGTTTTATTTTATTTTATTTTATTTTATTTTACTTTATTTTATTTTATTTTATTTTATTTTATTTTATTTTATTTTATTTTATTTTACTTTATTTTATTTTATTTTATTTTATTTTATTTTGTTTTTTTATCTTATTTTATTTAAAAATATCGATGTTTACCTTCTTGGTAGATGATTATTGGAGAGGAAGCTCTTTACACATAAACATTTAAAGTGCGCCTGGTGCATATTCAAAATCTACGTTATATAGTGCAAAAAATTCTCCGCAATGTTGCTTTTTCTCTTTGTAGGTACTTAGCTCCGACACTCCGTTTTCGAGATATTCACATTTAAGTCTTCTATATCGGCAGATATGTCTCGTCTAGACGTTCCAACCGTATTTTGAGAGTGCCTTCATCCAACACTCTTGCAGCTGATATTTGCACTGAAAGTTGTGACATCACCAGCACATGTGTTTCGTCCAGATGTTCCACTTGCTCTTTATGAGTGTCTTGTTCCGACACTTCGTTTTCGCGATATTTGCTATTAAAGTTTTGACTTCACCAATGGATTTATTTCTGCCAGGAGGCCTCCCAATGGCCTTTTGTCAGTACCTCTTTCGACACCGCTCTTGAATTATGAGGAATTATAACCGATCACCTTTCATTAGAGCACTATCAAGGATAAAACCTATTCCTCCTCCCGATTTTGATTTTTTAACTGATAAAAATATGCACTAAAATCACGAATTCGTTCAACAATTCCGCACAAATTTCCAAAAATTCTCAATAATTTACAAAATTCCTCAAATTATGGAAAAATCATCAAAATTCACACAAATTCACACAAATTTTGTGTACAACCTTCAGAAATTATGCTAGGTTTTATTACAAAAATAAACGGAGGAAAAATGCCCAAGTCAAAAAACTAAAAATTTTGATTTCGTAAAATTTTGACAGTTATAAAAAATGGATATTGGTTTGTTATTACAATTCCGTTTTTTAGTTTCTATTTTATTTATTTCTATGGTTCATAATTCATTAATCAATCATATGCTGGTATTGCATTACGTCTCACTTTCTCCCACCTCCAATACGTCTTTTCAACTAATTTTGTTAAGTACATTATCACTTCACTTCTCAGTCTCTCCGTGACTCGCAGACTCAGTAAGTTGCGTCACGTAAATATTAGAAAAAAATTCGAAATCCTCCGCTCCCTTCGTTTTGCCGCGATCTATTATTTAAAAAAAGGCGCGCTCGAGGGGTTCGAACCCGCGTCATCATAATCGAAAGGCGTTGGCCTTGAACTTGCAGTTTGCACTACACACGGTCCTATGTAATATTAAATATCGCTTATTAAGCGACAAACTAATAAGTATAATTAACAATAATATTAAATTCATTTTATTTACTCCGAAACTATTAAATACGAGATTAAATAAATATGCTTTAAATGCGTATATTGGTCAATTTCAAAGACACATCTACGATTTTAATTCCATATTTCCTTTTAAATGGACAAATGCGCTTTAAACAATTGTGAGCCAGGCGAGCGAGTCGAGCTCACCTTCGGCTGCCGAGTTTTACGCATGAAATGATTTTATTCCCATCCAAAATCACCTTAACAGAGAAATATTAAAGGTCCTTGATAATGGGATGAGGGTACGTCTTTCAAAAACGCAACATCATCAAGATAAAAAAATGCAAAAGAAGTGAGTAGAGGTTGGTACATCTACATCATCGTGTTTCACTCACGTGGCATTTATGCGTTTTACAAAACAACGCAACAAACAAAGATGATTATATAAACAACGTGCCAAACAATGATTAGGGAACCGATGCCCTTCCAGTTGCAAAGTACTTATACAGTACAATGTGTTTGGACTAGAAAGCTGTTCTGTCAAGAATCTGTCTCTGAAATGTGAAGAAGAAACCGGAGACCAAGGTATCCGAAGAACCAAAATGTGATGAAGAGCTGCAAAAAAACTGAAGAAGTTAATGGAGCCAGAAAACTAAAGATGTCGTAAGCATAGTAATCCGTAACCTGTCCCTACACCTCCCAATTTTTTGTCTCGATCTATAGTACCTATTGACTAAGATGGCACCTACTACTTACACATTCATTTAATATAACAATATTTAATAAATAGTTACAGGTCACGGGCCACGTAGTACCCACCGGTTAAAGAGGCATAGTGCACACTTCCGGCGACTACTTGGTACTTCCGGCGGTCGCGTGCCTCGTGCAGCTTTACTACAGAAGTCAACCCATTCATGCTTCATGCACTTCATCGTCATAACTCGTCACGTCCACTCATTTCCGGCGAATCTTTACTAGGTACTCCTTTTTTTTCAATGACCACTGACCCCTCTCCTCCCATTAACAAAAGACTTCGTGTGCACTTGACGTATTATTTCCCATTCAGTAACCGACCGACGGAAGAAAAACGTTATTATAATGTACACCTACGAATTACGAGGCCGGTAATTTTGTGGCAGTACAATTTAAATGTCAACGTGATTTATTCGTACGGTGAACGTATAAATTTGTGCGCTTATCCGATTCGCATCGAAGGCACGGGTCTTCATAATTCACCCTACCGAACAGTCACAATTTTTAAGTTAATTATAAGATACCTAAGATACGTACGTAACAAGGGTGGTTTACCCATGAAAATTTCTCATTGGCCATTTAGATTCTAAACAGAATACCATCCTCTCAAAAATAATTATTTAATATGACTGGGAGATGTTAATATTGAGCAAATTTTGCTCGATTTAGAATAAGGAATCATCTTGGCATGTGACCGCCTCATCCTAAGTCCACTTAGTAGTAACTCATCCATTTTTACAAATTTTTAGGAACGATTTATGCCATTCAAAAGGGCTGTTTTCAGGTCAGAAGTATCGATCTTGTTACCCGCATGACACGCATTACAAAATCAGATGAGTATTTGGAACAATCGACAGTGAAAACTAAAACTAATTAGTGGACATGAATTTACCAATGTTCTTAATCTGGAGAAATAAAGGAAATCGGGGAGGAACGGTCCGATTTCGTGGGGAAGTGATTAAACGATATAGCCAGTATTTAAAAAAAACGTATACATGGTGCCGATACGTGGTTAATGGTTATTTATTAAACTGCGGTTAGATAAAGATTGGTAATGAACAGAAATGTATTTTGATACCTCATCGCTTAAAAGTCTGGTCGATATTGAAGCTTCCTTAAAACTATCAGACTTTTTTGAAAATGGCATTTATTTATACCCAACAACTTTATTTATATTGCGCTGGAGGGCGCTTACTATGGTCTAAATTTTCACAGCCACGGTATTACACTAGAAACTATAAGCATTCGTGAAAGGTTCTCGAGCATTCGCTTCTTCTTTCACGCGATACCATGGCGCCGTTATGTTACAATACTCTTAGAGGTATTAATTCTTGTATTACGTGTGGGCGACTATTTAATATATCTTTATTAATTACTTCTTTTACCAAATGTTTCATGCAATAAAGTAACGTCTTTTTAAGTAGGTAGTCATCGGTTAATACCCTGGTTTTCCACTTATTTGTTTTCAGATATCTATGCTAGTTTCCATTTTTTTGCTTAGTTCCAATAAAACGCTTGTGAAAATGTTCATGTTCATTGCATTTCGAGGATAAAAGGGTGGGAGAGGAGTGGAGGTGCTGACAAAGTTTCTCATCAAAAGTAAGTGTTAAAGATATATGTATACAGGGCCTGATACAGGGTTTAACAATTAAGTATATCACAAAAATTAGGTAGGGGACAAAGCAAATATTTTTTCAATTGAAATGAAGATCCAAAAGTGTTTCTAAATTTATGTTCTTTAATATTTTTCCAGCAGCTATACATAGGACAGAATTAACACGTTTGAAGAGATTTTTGAGTGTGCCTTTTTTGATTTTACAAAGATTTACCATAGATTCGTACTTCAAGATAGCACACCTCTAAAACGGTTGTGCGAAAGAATTTATGATTTCGACAAAATTTACCTTTGGTCTATATTCAATTTGCGCATGCGCTACCACTTTTTGGCCTAGGCGAGCATAATGTTCGCATATTCTTATGCGATTTCTACTATCAAATGTGTATAATTTTCTTTTGAAAGTTCGTAAATACGTTGAGCAGCTTCGAGCCAAACTGTACTGATTCGCTAACCCGCTCGTTTTTCCTTCGCAAAACGGTTTCTTACTCATAAACGGTGTTGGGGTTTGTGTTTGTGCTGGTATTGGTGTGGTAGAGTATTTTTGGAAAACCAAAAAGAGCACACCCAAAAGCCACAAGCTCAACCTACCTACCTCCCAAATTTTTTGATGTACTTTATTGTTACACCTCGTATACTTCCAATACCATGCTTTTCGCAGTGCAAGCCTAGGTTTAAATTATTATCTTTTATTTATACAGGGTGTTTCCTTAAAGACATGATAATATTTAAGGGGGTGGATCTTGGGCCATTTTAAGAAAAAAACTTGCAACAATCGTATGTGCTAAGCGTTTTAACTTTCGAGATACAAAGTGGTAAAGTTTAAAAAAAATCAGTTTTTTAATAATAACAGAAATGTCTTCTATGCATCAAGATGCATTTTCTGATGTGCAAAAGTTTTATTTTATTTACTAGTGGCGTCCGTACGGCTTTTGCATTTACTACGCCACTGCTTTCTTTTCAAATAAAAATTATTTTTAAAATCCTCATTCATTTTTGAGCAAATTTGATCTTCTGGTTTTTCTTTGTCCGACGCATGGTTGCCGCTTAAAAAATTTAAATCGTTAGCAGTGGCGTAGTATTTTTGTCTACAAAAATATTCAATGCAAAAGCCGTACGGACTTAGGTACTGACAACATCTTTAACAGAAATAATTACATTTTTTCGACGGCACGTCCAGCCTCCACCATGACGAAAATCGATATTGATGTACATTTTATTAACTTCAGAAATTCAACAGCCTTAACCGCCTCCAGAATTCAGAAGAATTTAAAAAAAATTTAATTAACACCTGATGTAATTCATGAACTCTTATCTAGGTCGCAATTTGGGCTCGAATACAATACACAAAACTAACCATTTACAGATGACACAAGACTTATTCAACATTCATCAATTCAAAAGCTGAATGAAAAATAGCCACTCAAGGCCAGAAAACAGTACCACGCAACAAGCGATCACTAGAACAAATTAATTAAATGAAGTCTTAATTAGGTACCTTAAATTGTTAATAATCCATAATATCCGGTCCTAACTGCAAATCTCTTTATAGTTGACGCACAAACACACAAACACCAAACGATGATACTTCGAAACTAAATTCGTTTTAATTACAACTAGCGTATCGGCTCTTTGATGGTGGAAAGACTCCGTTTAAGTGATACTTGAAGACCGCAAAAAAGAGCACTTCGATTAAACTGCGCAAACGAAAAAACACGCGAATTCGCTTAACGCAACTTAACGTTTACTTTTAACACTCTCTAACTTTCTTTTACACAACTTTACAATTCAACAAAACGGACTGTCTTTTCAAAAAAGCTTCGATAACTGACTGACTGTTTTTGACAGAAATACGCCTAAATAGGGTTACGTTTCAACGCCCAACAAACCAAAAAGCTCGAAACTCACATCCGTCTCGCTTATTTAAAACATTAGTCCCTTTCCATATTTTCCCTCCTTCCCTAATTTTCTATGCGTCCTCCAGTAAATTAAGCTCCTGTATCAAAACGGCGGCGATAACACGTCCTTATATCTTGAAATTTAATTACCTCTCGCAGCGATAGCGAATTTCTTATCGCATAGACCGGAGATAACATTTTAAAAAAAGAATAAACTTAATCTTTTCACACAGGCGATTGTTTAAACAAAATTAACAACATTAACAGATTATTGTAAAAACTCTGCATTGCTAGCAGCATTACATCTTTATAATAGTGTGCATTTATGGAATAACACCATAGATATTTTTTATATGTCCCTAACAAAGTTTGCAAGATCGTGTGAGAATATTCAAGAACTGTAAAAAAAAATTTTCACAGCATTTTTTTTTATTTTTTCTCTTGTTTTCCTTTGTCTTTTTTTATTTTAATACTCTTAACATATTTTTTTATATTCCTTAATTATAATTTCGAATAGTTTTTTTTTTAATTAATACATGAACATTATTGGGGCAACCTGTTATGTTCATAGATAAAATAAATAAATAATTAAATAATTCCGAAACAAAATAAAATTAACCGTGAATTCAAATGGATTTGCATTCAATTTAAAAATTAACGACCACATTTACACGCAAAACTAATTGATTTTTATATACAGGATGACCCGTCAATACCATAGGTGCTGAAGTCAAATAATCTTACTTTCTAAGGGGCTAACATTATTTTCTACATGTTAAATACTTTTAAAGATCATTTAAAATGTTTAAATGCTCTTAAACTCTCATGAAACTTGTTGAAAGATGGGCTATTAAACGCCAATTAAAACTTTACACGTATTTCAGGCTTTTGGAAGGTTCTTAAAGACCCTTAAAAGCCTCTAAATGCTAGTAAACAGAAGCGTAAGCGAGAGCACTTGCATCTGTTCCTAGCTACACACTTGCTCGTTGTTTTGAAAAACTTTTAAAGACAAGTATTAACGCTTTTCAAAGGCTCCTAAGGAGCTGCAAAGACTCTTCAAAACTCTAAAAGCGAATTAAATGCTCTCAAAACCTATATAGGGTTTTTAGGTAGACCCTTGAAAACCGTTGGGAGAATACTAAAGGTTTTTGAAACTTTTAATTCCACATCTCTTTAAAATCGATATGTTAACTATCGTTGACGATTTGTTAAGGCCATTTAAAGCCTTAAAGCCTGTTAAAGACCACTAACGGGCTGTGAAAACCATTAAAAACTCTTAGGGAGGAAATACTTGGTCGCTCATGACCACCATATTAGAAAACTCTAGAAGGGTCTTCGGCATTGTTAAAGGCTAATAAATCGGAACAAATTTAAAGCCTGCAGGAAATTCTAGAGGCTCTTGGGGATTTTTGTTTGTTTGAAGGACCTTAACTGACTGAGACTTACAAGGTTTCAAAAGTGTTCAATCTCTTAAGAACTCTGAAGGATTCATAAACACCTTTAAATGTTTTTAAACGGTACCTACTTCGGTGGGAAAAGTCCAAAGGGGTCCTTTGGTTCCCCCTCGTATATGTATCGGGGTACACCATAATAAAACGGGCCAGATCGGTACTGTGGGGTGTTAGTTTCGATGATTTAGGCGTGTACATTTATTGCATTTAATAATAATAATAATAATAATAATAATAATAATAAGCCATTTATTGGACATATTTCCACCTCAATAATATACACAGTGGCCCAACGAGAAGTATACAGAGGGCTTTTAGGGTATTAGATTTAGAAATTTCGAAAAATCCTCGAACACGTCAATTTTGTATTCGAGGGGGACAACTTTTGGAATACAAATCCACGAACCCAAGTCTTCAACCCTCTACGTAGGGAGCTTAACCCCTCAAATTTTAAATGGAATCCTATGGCAAATGGCTCATTATTTGAAAGCTAATTTAATCGTGATTACTAATCTGCTTTGCTTTTTAAATTTTAACGTTCTTCTTCTTCTTCTTACGTTCTGGTTTTCACACCATAACCTCTATCGTCCTCATTCATTTAGAAGTGTCCAAGGGTTGAATGCGTAATGGCCGCTACCCAGCCCCCCCTCCCTACACCTTCTTTGGATCACCAATCACCAAGTGTTTACGCAAGGAAGAATACCAGTTAGTCAACAACAACATTAGGGGATACCAGCGTAATATAACATTCTTCTCCATAAGACAAATTGGAAAAATTGCGGTCTCTAAGGAAGGCAAGTGGCACCCTACACGGAAATGAGTTTGGCAGTCTGGTACCTTGTTTACTCAAAAATGGCTAGTGCCTTTTTGCCATCATTATTTTCCGATTCAGACATGTTCTACTTAACTAAAATGACAAAATTGAGGCGTTTTGATAGTGACACTATCGTCCTCAACTAAATAGACCAAAAAAGGTAACGTGAATTTCCTTTGCATAGGTACTCGTAGGTGATTGACATTTTCAATAAACTTACATTTTTTCGAAGAGTGCTCCTTCGCGTCCCCAAGGAAGGCCTTCGCTCCACGCTTCCGATCCGAATTCGAAATAGAAAACTGCGCCACCTGTCCAATGCACAGTTGTCTATCCACGCCAACACTTGCACTCGCGCCGTTCACATTTTCACCTTTCAAGCGATCACTATCTGTCGTCGGGTGGACGTCTTTCGACACTTCCGCTTTAACTTCCTCTCCTTGAGCCACTATCGCGTCCATTTTTGCGCGAAATCTGTAAGTAAAGCGCAAAATAAACTCGATTGCAGGAACGGAACTCTTTAATCCGGCGTAAACGTAGAGGTTAAAGTTAATGGTATGACCTGGCACGACCCCAGTATCTAAAAATGTTATAGTTTAAAATAACTGACACCTTTGAGCAGAAATAAAACATATATACATGTATTCGTTCTCACGCGAGCCAAAAATATATCTTGATACCCCGATGAACTTTTATCGTAGAAACGTGTAATACCTAAATGGTCCATGTGGAGGAAGTTGCGAGTGCATTGTAGTAATTGGAAGGTACGTTTAACATGCATACTTCCACTCATCCAGATTTTTACACCATAAAATCTTCGAATGGGATACGAGTACAATATGGTGGGTACCTCGACTCTAGCGCTATAGTTCCATTGGAAAATTAGCAGAGCGTCATATAATTTTGATTTGATTTCAACTCTAGTGGTGAAGTGGAAGAGGTTTCTCCTGGGTCAGTGCACCTGCTCAATAATCGTGTGTACAAAAATTATTTTTAAAATTGAAGGAAGTAGCTGACCAAGCCCTCCAAATAATCAGTACACTTTACAAAAAGGTTCATTGTCCAGTATCTTTTCTAAAAAAGCTTAATCGTAATGTGTCAGATGATAGGTTCACCTTTTAGAATACAGGTATTCCATTGATTTCGAGCAACCCACCAATCACCCACGAAAACCACCTGTATTGTAAACTAAAGCTTCTGTCCCACTCTGGATATGCATCCCTCAAATCGAAATGAGGGGTGTTTGGACACCAATTATTCAAATATAGTGATTGATATTAAAACTGCACACATTATCCCCTAAACAGGGTTAATAAAATTTGTACGTATATTTTTATTATGGTGGTATCTTGGCCAGGAAGTCCTCAAGAAAACTACCCCGAGGAATTTGCTCCCACAGCCCAAGCAAAATTCATTACCCAAAAACTCGACCATTAAGGAAGGTAAACTATTTGTACTCATTTTACTTGTAAATTATGATTCTCCAAAGCTCGACATTGTATTCTTCCAAAGTCGTGTTTTCCTGACGCCTAAACCATGTTTGAGAATTGACACTCTGCATGGTCCAAATGACCAGAAGATTATTTTCTTCCCTTTCATTTCCCAATACCGCATTATCAATGTATTTTTGCGGAGTCTAGGAAAGGAGAACAGGCCGGGCGATAACTGTGGATAAAGTTTTGTTTTGGGTTCAAACGAAAAACACACTCGAACCATTGATAACACACAGGTATTGATTGGTCGCATAATTACATACCAAATAATGACTGGGTAACTTTACTCAATTTGTAAGTAATTAAATCGGGCAATGTATACGAAACAACCTACATAGTAAGTACTGATAAGGAGCGTTCATGTTTACCTTTTTTCCTCGATTTTCCTTAGTAGATGTTCCTTACCCACACACGCGCGTCTGGCCCAAGTGCGTGCACTGTGCAATTAACGAAACGATTTAAATTAAAACGACTAAACAAAACCATAAACAATTTATCCAATGTTAATTGAGGGCAAACTTATCTACACTGCTAACCTCGAACACAATGCGTTGTAACTGGCAGGTAATAGGTAGTGGTCGCGACTCGGTGCTTATCACAGGTCACACCTTATCAGTAAAACCGTTCTGACACCAAACGTTGTATTACAAACGATCGTGTACCGAAAAAAAAAATGGTGTAATAACATGATAAACTACCTGCGCACTTTCCCATTATTTCTACAACAAAAGAGGGAATTAGGTCGAACCCTATTATTAACATTATCAAAATTTTAATTACGCGATTATTTCACTTTTTCTTTTTAAGGTCATTAATCGCGTAGTCCTCTTTGTAATGGTACCTACTCGTTTTCAAGCAGCACGTGGAGGAGCAAGTCTTCCCATTGGAAACCATTACACATCCACAGTTGTTCTCCACAATGTTCACCTCATCACCCATGTCAAGTTAGTTTTTTCGGTTGACCTAATTAACCAAAATTTGGGCGTCGTTGTTCCCTTACCCTTATTGCAGTCGATTGTTGGTCGTTTGGTGCTAGTGGCATTGCGGAATTTTCGGAGCATCTTTGTTGTGATCATTTTTTTGGTCGGTTGTTTCGCCTTTGTTGGTTGTTATGCAGGGCGGTCCATGAGCAAAGACCTGAAACGTCGTTTCTTAGTTTCACAATTTATAATATGAAAATACTACCCATCTCTAGCACCCCATCTGAATTGTATGCACCCCTCCGACAATTTTAGCTTACAAATGGATCGTGTGGTACCTTGTTTGAAAACAGCTCTATTTCCCTGTTTATCGATGTACCTATCCTTCTTCCATTGTCTTTACTACTGCGGTTGCATCCCTTGTTCACAAACCCCCTCGGAATCCAAGCTGATCTTCCTCCACTACCCCCTCATTATTCTCCCCAACTTCCTTTATTCCACACCACTCATTTGCTTTGTATAACTTTTCCATCTATTCTTATCCTCTGTTAACACCTTTCCGTCCTCACTTTCGATGCCAATAATTATCTTGGTTGGAGTTTTTCCTTTATCTCACACCGCGTTTCTTACTTTGTTGTACACGATTCGATCGAGCTCTTCTATAGCTTTGCATTCATTTATCCCTCGCTCTCATTATTTCCTCTGCCCTATTGTGCCGCTTATACTTCTTCCCTTCTTCCATCTTTCTATCATTTCAAATGATATCAATGGCTGCTTTGCTCTGCTTCCTATTCTATACTCCAACACCTTCTCAGTCACTTTGATTATCGCATTCTTCACGCGGTTCCGTTTGTCTTCTGTAGTTTCATAACTCTTCATGGCAACCTCACTTTTCATTTCAATTCCCATTGCCCTCCCTATATCAATCTCCCTTACTTTTACCAGAGCTCATTTCTTTACTCATTTTGCGACTTCAATCCTTTTTAATTTTATTTCCAACTCTGGCAACAAAAGAACGTGGTCACTATTAACATCTACACCTGGCAATCTACACGCATTTGTCTATCTCTCTTCAGTCATTAAGAAATCAATCTGATTTCGATATCTGTCTTTATGGGATTTCTAGGCCTAAAGTTTCCTTTTATGATGTTCGAACCAAGTGCTGGCTATGATCATCTTTCTTTACTTGAAGAATTGTATTACACGCCTACACATTAATTTAAAATATGAGACGCAGTTAGATCTGCTAATATAGCAAACTGGAGTGTTCTCGAGTGCTCCCGAATGTTCTCAATCATTCTAGAACAAAGCACATCATATTTCGCGGAAAGATTGCGTCTTGTCCGCCTACGTTCTTTATCGTTGAATATTAGGTAGTCTTTTATTGCGCCTCGATGTCTATCGAAATTTCTGGAATATTCGCTACAATACCTCTGTACCAACATTTCTAATCCATGGAAATATGGAGTTTTTAATTTGGTCTTCCTTTATGCCATTGCACAAACATTTCCGATTGGCAAAATGCGGGTGACTTCCAGGCTAGGGCCGTGTCAATGTTGAACGGAAAGTTAACGTTTCGCTCACTTTCGTAAGGGGCTTGATCAGAACAAGAAGAAACAAAATAACAATGAAGAATTTAAAAAAAAAAATTAAAAAATTGGATGTTTTGTAGTGTCTTAAACGACATACTAAAATAATACTGATGGATGGGGTGGAGATAACGGGTGGGGTTGTAAGGTCCATTTTTTTTTCGTTTTTCCGTTCTTGAGGTATAAGGGAATATACCCGATCACGATATGATGTCGAGGAGGAGGGCTATGGTTGGTAGAAATTAATTCCTTTCGTTGAGACCTTTTATTAGAGTACCATGAAGGATAAAACCAGTTCCACTCTCCCTCTTCCCCTCCTCCCCGTACTTTGATAAGAGGACAGAAAGAAGGGCAGTAGTTGGTAGAAAACGGTGCCTTTCGTTGAGACCTTTAATTATAATACAATGAGAGATAAAATTAATTTATGTAAAAGTTATGCACGTTTTACTTTCAAAAACAGCATCTCAGGAAATAATTCGTGGGGGGCCCTTTTAGACAGCGAAATTGCCGTATGGCACACCTTCAAGGTATGGGTTACCAAATGCGAAAAACTCTAGGACTCTAGGACCATTCCCTTAGAAGCAGTTCGCAGAAGTGGGTCCGGACGGACGGACGGACAAAACGCAAACAATAGCACTTTTTTTTAATTCTTAAAAAATACGCTAAAAAATCTTGTTTCGTTTCCTTTACAAAAAGAACTTTTATCCCCTGAAGGAGTATATTTTCGAAAATGTCGAAAAAATCCAAAAGATTCAAATCTCGTCAAATTTTTTAAAACAATTCTGCGATCACTCAAAAACTACTTGACCGATTTGGACCAAATTAATACCGTGTACGCGTGTAATGTCCTCTTTGAAATGACCGAAAATCCACCTTGTTTCCACAGAAGGTCCGCCCAATTTCAGCAGAAAATCAATGTTCGTACAGGTATTCTTGGAAATTAAGTTATTGGAGCGATTTTCCTAGAAGGAAATTTAGAAAACGAATTGTATCAGACGAACCTTTGATCAAAGAATCTTTGAGAGAGTCAAGTGGACAACAATAGCGACTTGCTGCTATAGGATGACAATTTGGACTTGCAGCAATAGGGGGCTACGCTTTTTTGTGCTAAATTATACTCAAAAGATGTCGGCGTTAAAATAAGTGTGAGAGTACTGCGAAGAACGTGAACAAAACATTAAATTGGGATAAAGGAGACTTGGCGGAAGGAGTCGTTAATCAGTTGCAGAAGACGTGATCGAAGAATGAAGAAAGAGGACGAAAATATATGAACTGAGAATGCTAAGCAAACGCAAGAGAAAAACTGGCCTGAAAAAAAGGAACACAAAGAGACGTATGAAAGAGGTGAGAAAGGTGTGATGGAAAAATGTGTGAAAAGGGAAGGCGAGGAAGAAGACCTGCGTGAAGACAGCAACCAAAGATAGCCACAGTTTCTCCGAAGATACCCGAATACCACAGAAATACAAAAAAAAATGTAGATTGCGACATTGATCCACCTTTACAAACAAGCAATGCGCGGGTAAACAGATGCAAAAATAATTTCTTGTAACCCCTTGCGTCACATAGATATCCACCCCCAAAGTGTTAATAAAATTAATACGGCAAAACGCGGGTAGTTATCATGTTCTAGTTTGGGCAGAAAAATACTACTATATATGTCCAATAAAAAGATGCAAAAATAATTTCTTGCAATCCCCTGCGTCACATAGAAATCCACCACCAATGTGTTTATAAATCGAACACGGCAAAAACGCGGGTAGTTATCACTTTTTAGTCTCTGCAGAAAAATACTGCTATACATATCCAATAAACAAATGCAAAAATAATTTCTTCTAACCCCTTGTGTCACATAGAAATTCACCCCCAATGTGTTTATAAATCGAATACGGCTAAACGTGGGTAGTTATCACTTTCTAGTTTGTGCAGAAAAATACTACTATACATATCCAATAAACATATGCAAATATAATTTCTTGCAACCCCTTGCGTCACATAGAAATCCACCCCCCAAGTATTTATAAAATTAATACGGCAAAACGCGGGTGGTTACCACTTTCTAGTTTGTCCAGAAAAATACTGCTATACATATCCAATAAACAGATGCAAAAAGAATTTCTTGCGACCCCCTGCGTCACATAGAAATCCACCCCCAATGTGATTATAAATCGAATACGACAAACGCATGTTTATAAAGGTGGGCGCAATCTTCGGAGAAACGTAGAATCTTTGGTTGCTGTTTTCACGCTGGTAGGAAGCAGTACTAATGGAAGAAACTTGACAGAGGTGATAATAGGAAGCGCAAAGAAAAGTGGCGTAAACGAGAGTGGCGTGGAGGGAAATAAATTAGAGGCCCTAGCAGAGGTGATAAAGTACGGGGGTGTATATGTAGTTTGGGATTGAAGACGTCATAAGGTGGTTTGCGAATGGAGGTGGTGTTCGTACAACATTTCTTAGTAAAGGACGATTATCAAGATGATCGGGTACTTATTGGTTCTGGCCAATTTGTAGGATAGTGCACAATTCAGTTAAATAATTAGTTGGGTTGAGGGGGAGTCTGTGGCAAAAAAAAACCTGAGAGGCTAACTTGTATGTTAGGATATGGAAAGAATCAAAGGGGAGTTTTTATAGACACTGATTGGCAGGCGTTAGTTTGATCGAGGAAATTGGGGGATATTACGACCAGATTCCATTTATATGGTCAATTTAGAAATAGGGTGGAGGGATACTAAAACAACTGTTTAAGGGCGAAGCAACAGAATAGATTCCTTCTGTGTATGCTGAGGGGTATTCCATACCCCCCAGACCCCCCGGTGCTACATTCTCTCCAAAAATATTCGCCCTTTGGACATCTCGTGTATGGAATATCTTTCAGAGAAGGAAAATTTAATGGCACACCCCATAAAAAAATAACTGTAGCTAGCGCACCCGCACACCTGCGCATGCGCGAATCTGCCCAAAGTCTTTGCACCTCGTCCTTTTATGTCTGAGAATATGTGTGCCAAATTTTCCGGAAAGGAGAGTACAGATAGACGCACCGACAGACCCCCAGACCGGCCTTACTAATATATGGGTGGTAATATTCAAGTTGATTGCTGTAAACCCCAGGAAAAAAAGGTAAATCTGATGACTATTTCCCAGCCCAACAACACTGTCATGGCAGTTTTGGGAAATCGGAATCGATCCCTCCTTTGGGGGCACGGGGGCGAATGAAGAGAAATAATCTTACTCGCAGATCTCAAAGCACAAAGAAAATCGTAACCCTCCAAAGGAATTGAATTGAAAGTTTGTGCATCCAGAACGGCGCCGAAATATTTAAACTGCCAATTTTTGCAAAAGCGCAAGACCACCCCCGTATAACGCACGCGTGCGACAAGAATCGACGAAATTAAATTGTAAACGTAAAACGTTCCATTGTGAATGAAACGATAACCATGATACAATCGTCCAGCTACGGCGCAAGTATTGATTATCGCGGTATCAAGTCGAAAGCCAGTCGAGATATAATCTGAGACGCAATAAGATAAAAAAGTGAATATGTGGGGCAAGAAGTAGCTTTGAGTATATTCGTGTGTATGAACAGTGATAAAATAATGAACGAGGAAGGCGAAGGTAAGGGACCAAGGAAGGAAACAATCGAGGGGAAGTTGAACGATGGATACACAATTCGGGTGCTGACATTGACGAGCGTTGTATTAATTGTATTGTGCTCGATTTTCTGTGCCCGTTCCTCGCCCGAGCGGGATGTTTTGTCACCATCGATTGATGAACAAAGGATCGCGCCCCCTCAAAGGAGAAAATTACGGGTGATGACGTCGCAGCCAAACTGCACGATGGAGGAGTACGTTTTGGATACCTTACGTGAGATATCGTCTGAGCTTTATTTACGGGCGGTTTCGTGCACGCCAGGGGATGTTAATGATTTGCTCAAGCACACGGTGCTCCACGCGAAGAGGCCGGCGGAAGAGACGCGTGGTAATTCCGTGATTTATATAGCCGTTGGGCTGCTGTTGACGTCGCTGGTGGTGGCCTTCCTCGATGTGTACAAGGTGAAAGGGAAGCCGTTGAAGAGCAAGCCGCAGCTGACGAAGAGGTGCTCGCTGGCCGACCTTACGGTGTTGAGGCACAGCAGGAGGGAGTCCATGAAAAAGGATTCGATGGTGGATGACCATCGCGTCCCGCTGAAGCTACTGGGTAGGAAAATGTCAAGGGCGCCTTTGCATTTAGATTAAGGTAGCGGTTTAATGCGATGATTGGTAAATGTTGTTCCAGACTGGGGAAGTGTGGGGGAGGGTAAATGTGTGTGGTTGTCTAGGAGATCGGCATGAAACTCCTGCATGCATCTACCTCACCAAGTGTATTTGTTTAGAATTCTTGTTTTATTACAGATCAAGCCCCTATACACGAATAAATCTGGATCCACTTGGGCCCACCTTACCAAATCGATGTCGAATATGCGTACCTTCACTGTATTTGTTGTTAGACTTGATGTTTTTATCTGTTATTTATGTATAAATAAACTATTTTTGGTAAACGAGTAGTTTTCATGCCATCTTCCGTAGACAACCTCGCCTTGTGTAACGTGAAAAATTAATACCTTCTTCTGCAGGTGCCAGACCTCCGCCTGACAACAGGAGATGTTCGGTACCAATTCAAGCCGGCGACGTAAGCTACGGAAACATCAGTCCTCGACGGGGTTCGAGGAAATGTTCCTTGGACGATGTCTGCCCCGACTACTCGTACACTCGAGTAAGGCTGATGAGGCGCTTTTAATTTCCACTCGCCGCTTTGGTGTTACAATAATTATCTTAGCAGCATTTATTTCACATATCGTGTGTAATTTTGTGATGGCAGCTTTTTGCAAAATTTTTTGAAACCTTTTTGAGCATTTTATACAAAAAAAATTTGTACCTGATATGTACCTACATTTTTTAAGTCTTAAAAAATGTTTAAACTTAATTTATTTATATACCTACGTGCATTAATTATAATAAATTATAAACAACTGTGCCCTACCCTGCAACCATCAAATGGAGATGTTTCCTTGGGTGCAGCGGTCTTTACTTTCAACATCATCCCAAAAATTCATTTTTGACGTTTTTCAGTTTATAACTCGCAAGATTTTGTGGTAAACATCTTCCCTATTTAATAAATGTATCGTGTGTTCGATTTTAGTTGAGACGGCAGTGTATCTCGGCTGTTTTTAAAGATAGAGACTTCGCGACCCTGTGTCACTTTTTTGTGAAACTTTTAATACCTCAAACAGAATCAATCTAACTACGTTTGTTTCAGAGATACAGGGTGAAAACAAAACTAGTTTGGCTTTTTTGGACGTTACCATATTTTACCACCCATGTATGATAGGAAAAAAGTAGAAACTTTATTTTAGATTTTTTACGTAGAATTTCTGAGATTTAACCCAAAGTTGATATTTTTTAAATGCAACACCCTGTATATCTTAAGGTAAATTGTTTTGCATTATTTTTCCTGATTACATTGATGCATCACAACCGATTCTTTTAGCCATGAATCAAAAATAAAAACCTTATTTTTTATGGCTTTTAAATAGTAGGCCTTGGGTTTATAGAGATTTTGTTTTGTTTATTGTATCCATGGCAGCCGATACCAATCAATAAAAAAGGCTCACGAGTGACGGTAGGTAAATGCCATTTCAAAATTTAAAAAATATGATATACATATATAATTATTTATATAGAAAATATAGGTATGTTGTGAGACATCAATGTAATCAGGAAAACAAATGCAAAAACAAATTTTTTTAACTACGCCACTGGATGCTAGATAAAAATACATGGGTGACATCCCAAAAAGACAAACTTTTCGTTTTCACCCTGTATCTCAGAAACAAACGTAAAGCTTGATTCTGTTTGTAATATTAGCAATTTCTCAAAAAAGTGGCACAAGGTCGCGAATCTCTATCTTTAAAAACAGCTGAGATACGCTGCAGTCTCAAAATAAATAAATAGGGCACAGCGTACACAAAATTTCTGACAAATTGTATCTCTAATAAGGTTTGGATGTCGTGGGAGGAGCTCTTGTTCTTGCCGAATATCGGATGACACATTAGCGACCAAGATATTAGAAATATAAAATGTATCACTCCCACGCCCAACTTTTCGGGAAGAGCGGATCTAAGGGTGCGCACAAATATCTACAAACATCTTCAATATTCGGAACGTAATGAAAAACAGTTTCAAGCTATTCAGAGCAAATGTAATACCAGCATAGTAGAAATTGATTACTTTTCCCGAAACCTACCATGCCAGTTGCTTTCAAAAAAGAGCTAGAGTCAACCTTTCCTGGTAGAATGGCCCCGCACCCGCCATTGTTACATTCCCTACCACTTAACGTTTTAGAAGGGATGAACCACCACCAGGAAGGGAATAATGGAATACCCCACCTTTCTCGAAAACTGCCGCCGGGAGTTTAGTTCGAGAAAGAGTCATAAAATATACCTTTCCGAGGAGGTATTCCATACCCCTCACAGCTCACACCCCCCGGTGTTACGTTTTTGCCAACAATTAACTTAATTTGTTAGCCCAGCACTGAATCAATCGCTCAGCCTTTCCCGAAAACTACCATTACGACCGCTTTCGAGAAATAGTCATCGGATTTACCTTCTATTCATTGCCGCGGGGGGGGGGGGTTATGGGCGTTTATGGGTGTTAATGTTAAGCAATTACACATGTTCAGGGATGGGCTAAAAAGGGCTTGAAGAATGTTTAAGATATCTATTCTGAAATATTCAAAGTATTTTTAAAGAGTTTTGATATGGTTAAGTGTTAGGGAGCTTGTGGAGCTGCAATTGTCCTTGAAGGATTGTATTTATCTTCTACAAAATTTTAAAGAATACTTAAAGCATTTGGAAGGCTATCAAGGTTTTTGATGTATTGCATTGCATGTTTCGCTATACACACCGACTTTGTGGTTCAATAGTAGAGCGTTGGGCTATAAAGCTGGAGGTAGGGTGTTCGAATCTGGATTGAGGTGAATTTTTCATCTGTGGCAGAGATGGGAATTACCTTAGACCAGTTTCGAGCATTCTCCGAATTAGGTTTTCCTGCAGTTTTCCTAATTCGTAAGGTAAATACCGGAGTAGTATAGAACAACTTAAGACCTTCTGCAGAGGCACCTCCAAAAAAGCGTTATGCGGGTCACTCTGTAATTATGCGCAAGCCTGTTGAGGGCCCAGAACAAGAAAGGAATAATAAATAAATAAATAGAAAATAAATATACGTATGTTAAAGTGTTCTAAGTCCTTTGGGAAGGGTTTTGAAAAGATTCAAAGAGTGTTAAGTATAGTCAACGTAGTGAAGTGTTAGGCACTAAACGGTATTTGGGTCTTAGAGGGCGTTACCTAAATAGTACCTACTAAAATCACTCAAGTAACTTGATGGGATATAACAAGATTTTAAGGCCCTTAAGTAGCAAAAATAGTAATAATTTTGGAGGATATCCATGATTTTTGAAAGATACTAAAAGAGAGTGAAGGAAATGCAATATATTGGATAGCCTTGATGAAATTTAAAGTAGAGCTAAACTGAGGATGCCTGAAAAAGTCTTGTGGTTGAAAGTATTAAAGAGCGTTGAAGGGCCTTGTCGTTTTGAAATGTACTAATAAAGGTTGTAACTTAAAGGCGAATATAAATTATAGCCTTTGAATTAACTATTGGTCTGGGTGAGAAAAAAACTTCTAAGAAGGTTTTGAAAGAGATTTCTATAAGTCCCAATAAATCACCACAGTTTCTTGTTAGATTCATTAGGATCTGTTTCAAAACTTTAGAAAGACTTGTAGGAATATTTCTAAGAAAATTTCAAAGGAGACTTTCACGATTTCTATATACATTCTTACGAAAATTTCATAGGAAGACTTCTAAACAGGTTTCGAAATAGATTTCTACGAAAAAGTGTTTAGGACTATTTTCATCTAGAATTTCAGGATCGATTCTAAAGGTCTCTAAGGATGCTTTTAAATGATGCTTTGTATAACTTCTAGAAATACTTCGTCCAAAACCTTTTGCATTTCTTGCAGTTTACACTTTCTTCATTTTCATAATTTCAGGCTCCAGTGGTTTCCTGCCGTTTATTTAATGTTCCTTTCGTATTGTTTGAATTGTTGAACTTCTTTCGCTCTTTCGGATTTTTTCAAATTTTCATTTTCAAATTCTGTGTATTTTTCAATTACCTCTCATCTACATATTCAAATTCAGATTCGTCGGATTTTTTTATTCCTTCGAATGGTTTAGATTTAAATTTATTTGGTTTTTTTCAGATTTTTTAACCTGTTCGCATTTTTTCATGTGTTTCAGGTTCTTCGTTTCTGGGACCCTTCTTGGAAGCTTCGGATTCACCCGATTATTTGTTTTTATTCTTTATGTTCTTCCGTTTCTTAGGATTATTTGAAATCTTTTTACTTAGTCATGATTTTTCGCAATTTTTTCAATTCTTTGTTTTGTATTAATTCTTTTCTAGTGATTTATTCGTGTTTCTTCGGTTCCTTCTATTAAGATTCGTTAAAATCTCAGATTTCATCGGAAACTTGAACTTATAGCGTCTTGATGCTTCTTAAAGGGATTTTCAGAAGAATCTATGGGTGAATCGCCTTTAGAAGTAGAAGTAGGTAGGTATACCTTGAGAAATCTTGAAATGTATTCGACTGTCTTGAATTTGGCAATAAAACTGGTAGGTACAGACTTACAGAGTGACTCTATAGCGACAGTATTATAGCCAAACGGTGAACAATAAATAAATTTGGAAGCCAAGGTGATGAAGTCCTGAAAACAACTCTGGCAATAACATTGTAACCATACCAAAATCTACCAATTCGGTTAAACCGATCACCTCAATGAGAAATCTGGAAAAAAATGGCGAACATGAAGCATATGGCCACATTGTCCATATACAGTCTACTCCGTATACTTACATCGATACTCTTGCGCAAAATTATCGCCAGAATACGTCAAATTTGAATAGGGTTTACCCCTTTTACGTCAGGAAACGACTTAATTTGTTCATAGAATAAAAAAGAACGATAACAACAACAAATTCGTCCTTTCTTACTGAAAATAATCAGTATATTAATTAAAATGTATAAACTAATCAACCAAAGGCACAACTACAGGATATCTTCAAAACTAAAGATCCCTGAACAAAAATGGATTACAAGTTCGGCGAATTTTTGACACTTTGGTCTTTTAGCTTTCAATAATTTTTACTTTTCGCATAAATCGCATGGAGACAATTGTTGATCTGGCGAAGAAAAACCAATACTGTAATTTATTTAAGTAACTCATAAATAAATTATTGAAACGACTAACGCCATTAATGGGTAAATGGCCGTTAAGCGGGAACACTCGGAACTATTGCAGAGAGGTTCCTCGCATCGTTTGCAAATACTGTACTTGTCGCAGTATTCCTCTCTATAGCAATCTCTTGTCAAGCGTTGAATGCCACCTACAAAAGTGAGATTCATTCTTTAAACTGTAAACTGTAATTAAATACCTTTGGCTGGAAGTTTTACGGTTAAACATGCCCTTTTGGTACACAATACCTTTTGGAAGCTGTCTTTGTAGTCGACTTTCCAGCACTCTTGACTGTCGTCAGATGTACACTTATAGCACCTAAACGCGTGGCCTAAAAAATATCATCCACCAAGCAAACGAATTTACTTACCTACCTACTTACCAAAACCGAATAAAGCCAGACAGTACAAGATCTGCATAGGGTACATCCTCAGTTCGAACCTTTATCTGCTTCTGAAGTTCATTTCTGGTTTTAAATTGCATATCAGATATTAGAGTAATTTTAGCAATTACTCCCATTGTTCAAAATTTCAATGTCGGAACGTTTGTTCTGCTTCGATACCTGCACATTATATTATTCCTTGAGGATCGCTTATTATGTTTGTAGTTTTTCTGTTGTGAAATTTGCGCCTAAATGAACCCCAAACAACTCAATTTAATGGATTTATATCAGGCCTATTATAACTGGTAGACGATTTCGGGAAACTATTTGTTTAGGATCTTAGTCCCTGAATTGAAGATAAGACGTACAGGGTTGGCCTGCGGAACAGACGGACGGACAAAGTGCCTACGGTAACTACTTTTTTTCACCTTCTGTCAAAATGTCGTCTTCGTTTAAGTTTCAAGGGATTATGCAAGACCTTTCGATGTCTTAAGTGACGGCCGATAATGACCTTATAAGAGTACCCAGCAATCATGCATATAAATAATATACAGGGTGACAATTTGAAAACTTACCACCCCCCATATCTTAGTAAGTAAACGAGATATTTAAAAAAATCAAAATCCGTTTCGGTAATTCGGAGGGGGAATCACAATGACATAGTTGGCGACGCACCCCCTCACACCCCCTGCGCCCCAGCCACCCCAACTTTAAATCTTAAATAGTGACCCCCCATGTGTGATACGTCGTTGGAAAGCTCTGAAAAAATGCTTTCCAACCATACCAAATAGCATTACATTTAGGTTAGTAATTATCGTGCAAATCAACAAATAAACTAATATGATACATTTGAAATCTGTCGTATTTAAAACGGTTTGACCGATTTTAACAAATTTGGTAACGTTGCTAAGAGCATTCCTTGGGCAATAAGAATCAACTAAATATAGTTAATTTAATTGAATTTTTCTCCGCCATGGGGTTAGTTTTGACACCATGACCCAAATCCTAAAAAAATAAAAAAAATCAAATGGAATGACATGAATTTTTCTTTATGAAAAAGTAGCCAAACAACATCCAAAGAGGCCAGTGAAAATCGTTTTCCAAAATCTCGTTCCTAACCTCAAATATTGCGAAAATCACATTAATTAATTAATTCAAATGCTTAAATTGTATCTTAAATTTACTTTTGACGTATTTCCAGTATTTGCCGATGGCGAGAAAGTTTGTTTGGAAAAGCACCCTACACTTTTAGGTAGGCCTTGGAAAATTAAACAAATGAAACACGATGCATTATAAAATAATAGCAGCCGTAATTTGTAAATTACTCTGCTGTGTTTACATTCAGAAAGTGCAGTTTTTTGAATTTGTAATCTTTTCTAAAATTCCGATTTCTGCGATCGGCAATCAAACTTACATAATATGCACTTTGGGGGCCAAAGCCCCAGATCATATCATAAAAAGAGTTCAGTAAATTAATATACCCTCGATTATACCTATATTAAAGTGACTTAATAAGTTCAGGATGCGTTTAGTCCCTTTGAAGCAATATGGATGTTCTGATGATACATATACCTATATTTTTTAATGATTTATATTTTTTAGACTCACAATTTCCTCTTTAACATCTTATTCATTTGGTAGCTAAATTTTTAGTAGTTTTAGGAAATTTACCGCGCGATCCTTGGCCTTCAAAGATCCATAACTCATTTTCCCAAAATGTGAGGTTAGGAACAAGATTTTGAAAAACGGTTTTCACTGGCTTCTTTGGATGTTATTTTGCCTAAAGAAAAAGTCATATCATTCCATTTGATTTTTTTAGGATTTGGGTCATGGTGTCAAAACTAGCCCCCTGTCGGAGAAGGATTCAACTAAATTAACTATATTTTAGTTGATTTATTTATTTATTATCTCTCTCTTGTTCTGGGCCCTCAACAGGCTCGCGCCCAATTACAGAGCGACCCGCATAATGCTTTTTAGAGGTGCCTCTGCAGAAGGTCTTAAGTTGTTCTATACTACTCCGGTATTTACCTTACGAATTAGGAAAACTGCAGGAAAACCTAATTCGGAGTAGCCGGAAGAATGGTCGAAACTGATCTAAGGTAATTCCCATCTCTGCCACAGATGAAAAATTCACCTCAACCCAGGTTCGAACACCCGACCTCCGGGTGTAAGTCCAGCGCTCTACCACTGAACCATAAAGCCGGTCGATTAATGATTAATTCTTATTGCCCAAGGAATGCCCTTTTCTCCGATACCAAATTTATTAAAATCGGTCAAACCTTTAAAAAGTTAAAGCAGTAAATTAAATAAAAATAAACGTTATAACAAATTCGATTTATTTACTAGTCTTCTCATAACGTTTTCAACAATGGAGAGTTTGATAAAAAATAAGTTAAAGCAGGATATTGCAAAAACAATTGAACGCCCCCACGAACTTATTTATAAGTTCGTGAACGCCCCACACCATCTTTGTTTTTGAAATAACTGAGTTTTTTACGAAAATGATAGATAAACTGGTTCTCTTTAAAAATGCGAAAAAAATTTTTAGTTTATTATGCGAAATTTAAAGAAAATGCAGGTGTAACATTTAAGATGGCAGTTACGTCCTCTGGTGGTCATTTTTAGAACTTGAAAATATGTTCCAGCGATTCTTCATGACCGATTTACCCAATAATTTTTTTTACCCCTAAGTCATACGATGAACGGTTCCCGAGATAAGACCGAGGAACAGTCTTATTGAGTCACCAGATACATTGTGGTCCAATAGTTACAATGAATATTCCTTGATTATTGTCCAAATGATCGAATATTTAGTATAATAAAAGAATTTTCCGGGAATAATTGAACAGATTATCCATAGAAAAATTAATATAAATATTCTTTAAATATTTTATAAATAATTGAATATTTTAAGAATATTCAGTAGGTATAAGTACCGAGAGAATATTCCAAGAAGAATTTATGTTATCTGGGTCTACACTTTTACATGTTTAAGTTAATAGCGCATGCGCAATTGTGCACACATTTCCGAACGAAACATTTATGGAAAGTACAGTGTCAGTTTTGTATAAATAAATGTGATTACAATACATATTATATACCTACCAGTGGTGAAGTGCTTCCTATTTTAGTTTTTGGCTGCTACCCAATTGCATATGTAAGTAGAAACACTATATTTGATTAAAATGAGCATGCACTTAACCTTACTTTTTGCGCTTGCATGTACGATTCTTTTTAACACAATCCATATGCGCAAAAATACATCTCATAATCATTTGTTAGGTAATTTTGGACCATAGGTACACAGCAAAACAAAATAAAGAGAAACAGAAAAGTCAATGACCCCAATTTTGTAATGTCATTTTATTTTCAAGGTCATCAAAGTTCAATAAACTTTTCGGGATCTTCTGTGACGTCATTTTAATATTATCAGTTCAATGACCTTCAGAGTTTTGCGGTATAGTATTCCATTTTCAATTTCATCAGAGGTTAATAACCCTATTTTAGTGGTGTCATATTTCTTGTCAAAGTTCAAAATAAAATTTGGTAATCCATCGAGTTTGAAGAAAATCATTTATTAGAAAATGTTTACAAATAACCGAATAAAAATCGCAAACGCCACAGTTTCCGCACTTTTTCTTTTATATTTATTGCGCTAGGGGCATTCTTTCCCTCCCGTACGCGGGTAAATCAGATCCTACAAGTCCAAACCACAAGTCCATGCTAAGAGTCATAGGCGCCGACTGCGGCGGGGCACAGGGACATGTGCCCCGGCTGGAACAATTTAGGGGAGGTAATGCAACCCCTCGAAATTTCATATACTTTAATAAGTAAAAACAACAAAAAGGTAGAGTACAAGCCTCTGATTTTCGTTGTCTTGTACGGGTTTATTCGATTGAGGATGAATTGAGAGTATTTTTACACTTTATTTCTTTCCTTCTTGAGAAATGTTAAGTTTGAACTGCTCGTAGTTAGGTATATTTACTTATTATGTACATATAACATAAGTATGAGATTAAGTAAATTTTTGAAAATACAGAAATATAAATTATCTTTGCGTAAAGTTTTTAGTAGAAACGGTTGTGCCCCCCCCCCTGGAATTTTCAAAAGTCGGCAACTTTGCTAAGAGTTCGTTTGTTTCATCTGGCCTGCTAGTCGCATTCGATTAATAAATAAGTAAAATACAGCATTTATTGAGATGGTACAACACAATCAAATTTGCCTGTATAAAAATATATTCAAAATAAAATCTGGAATGATAAGACAAAATGCAGCATTAATTACTACTCACTATATAAACAAATTAAAAAAGACAATACAATATTTTAAAAAACCTTGTTTAAAAGATATCACATAAATTAATTTACAAACGCGTTAGTCCGCCGGGACCTTCCAATTCAAGGACTTTCCGCGTTCGTATAGCTCGCTGAGCGCCTCTGCCAATTTGGAGTCTGCCTCTAAAGCTTTATAACGCCTATATAACTGTAAGGCTGCGCGCGCATCTTCGATTGAGTCGTGAGTTTCCGACTGGATCTTCATACCTGAATTTAGAGTAAAACAATGTTATACATTCATGAAAATTTAAATAATAAACCTCTTGAGGATTTGGGGGTTAGTATCATCAACAATCATAGTGTTAACGTGCACCTACCTAAAAAATGCCAAGCCAAGAAACGTAAAGACACCATCCGGTGATGAGGTATGTGAAACAAAAAAACTGTATCGACCACCTGCTCCGGTGGAACGACGAGATTAATCACGCTAAAAGTTTTCCATGAGTGACAATCGCCAAGTGTGTGAATTTTACCGAAAATCGTTCTTCAGCCCGTGACCGACGAACACGACGCCACTGTCCTGCAAGAAACGAAGCTTGGTGTACGTAGACTTCAATGTCGTCAGATGCTTCGAACTGAAATTGGCGTCTAAATCTCCCGGTTTGATTCCCGAAAACTTGGTTAAGTAGTCGACCACCTGTTCCTGCGTCGAAATGTAATCGTCAATGAACGGGGTGCCCTCCAAGGAACCTTGCCTAAAGCAAAACTGGTGTGAGTGAGGAAGACGAAGTTGCGCTAAAACTAACCCGCGTATGCACGTTATCCGCGCGACGGACATTTGCGACGGTTTGATCGTCGACATTTTTCCATCGCTGCGCAACTCGGACTCTTCCTGGTTTAGCGTCACGAATTCGGCGTCCATGGCGACGAGCTCGCCGGGTTTCGGCATTTCGGACTGCGCGAGCGGGGTGAACGTGACGCCGCGCGTTCCTCCGCTTCGCGCGATGCACTGGTCTTGAGTGAAGACGTCCTGCAAATGATACACAATTTATATGCCAAAAATACAATGAGCCAAGGTAGAACAGTTGCCCGCGGCCTGAGGAGTCCATAAACAGCCACGACTAAAGTAGTTTTCTTTATTTACATCCAGGGGCGGACTGGGTACTTACAGGCCAGATGGAATTGCATAGGTTACGGGCCATTAAAGTATTAGTGTAATGACTATTGCGGGGGGGGGGGGGGGGGCTCTTCGGTGCACCACAAAATCATTTTTTGCTTCATTTTAAAGTATTCTTTTCTCGAAAATCAATTAGAATATACATTTTTTAATTGCAGCTGATAATTAAAAGTAATAAAATATACATAATCCAAACGAGGCGCGTCGCCTATAACTGTGTTTCAGCACTTTCAAAATACGACAAAAAATGATAAATTCATTTGTCAAACACTTAAATAAACACATAATTTTATAATGAACAACCTAACTTCAACCCCAATGAGAGAAACGTGTTAATAATGTAACGTGATTTATAAATTCGGGTTCGATTTATATCAATATTTATTAAACAAAACTAAAACAGTATAAAAACTGTACAATTTATATCGACTATTTATATCACACACTTCGCAATTTATATTTCCGCGCTCGATGTTTCATCCGTACTCGATCTCGTTCGGTAGTAAACTGCCTGCGATGTTCGGTCCGCAACCATTTATACACGCAAGCAATGTAAGTCCAGAACACTCGCGTAATTACTAGATTCGTCGCAAACATTCCCACTATCGCGCGCCTAGAAAATTCCAGAGCGCCAAAGGCGACGTCACGTCTGGAGCGTTTCCGTAACAATATTTTATTAAGAGTGCAAGAAACTTACATTAATGCTGTCTAATTCAGCACATACTTATAAATTTCCAACGGGCCATAATGACCTACAGACCAGGTGACAATCGCCACCCGCCCCCCCCCCCCCGGGCCAGTCCGCCCCTGTTTACATCGCTCCAGAGTAATCGTAATGCAACCGATAGATCATATTTGATAATTTGCCTATGGTGCTTTGGGCTCAGATAAATCAGTACCTTGCTAGAGTTATAATTGTCGTGATAAATCATAAAAATTGTGCGGATTTTCTTAACCCACAGAAGGGGATGTAATTTTTTTTAATTAAAGAACGTGTATACGGCAAGAGAGGTGCACAGTTTTGATTAAAAAACTTATATTTCAATTATCTAAGCACTCCAAATATATCCGCAATGGACGTTTTTCTCCTTGGATCGCAACGCTTTCGTGGTAATAAAATTTATTTTTATGCGAATACGTTAATGCGATAATACAACGAAACGATTATTGTTCGCTTACGCTTTAAAAAGTAACACCTTGCACCATCAATAATTAAAAATTGTATAAGCCGGCAGGTCGACTCCGCTACGCAGTTAAGTTCCTCTTTTTTCATAAACCAGCCACCAGGACAATTTTGTCGAAACTGGTGGCACAAACCTCCCGGTTGTGCGGATAATGATTACTTTTATATTATGCGGTTATACGACTTTCGTTCGAACTCTTAATTGAAAAAAAAATCTTCACGCGGTCTCCAAAAAATGCCTCGCACAACTCACAAGATTCGCCTTGAAAGCTTGGGAAGAATTTCGTGTTACGCGATTTAGAAATTTCCGCGCTTACGTTACGTAGTTTCACCTCGAAAGTTTGGCTAAGAATCTTTCTCTCCCACCCGATTTTTACTTACGTGCTCACCGAATTAAAAAACCGAAACGGCCGCACCAAAAACCACTCTGCTTCTTTATACAGGTGAAGGTATAACAGAAACACTGTCCCCATTCTCCGTCAAGACGGTTTTTGAACCGGCAACACCGTAGCTGTAGCTTGAACACTCATTTCTTATATTAACGCGCTTACCTCGCATATTAGTTCCGTTCTCTTTCTGTATGAAGCGGTACACACACAAAATTTCCTATACCGGCAAATTTGTACATTTTTAATGAAAACCACGTGAGAATAACTTGAGAAGAGAATTCTAGAAGAACTTAAGAAATGCTCGCTTAAGAGTAGGGAACATAAAGAGGAAAGAACTTTAGTTTTGCCTTTATTTTTGAGTGGGAGGGGTTCAGCCAAGACTGTTCAACCAACCCAACCCTCCATACATTAACAAATATCTATGCCGGAACCCGGATTTGAACCAGGGACCCGGCCTTGAGAAGTACCCGAGAAGAAAAATTTTAAAAGCCCCTCAAGAGAAAATTGGGGAGAACTTGAAAAACAAGAAATTGAGAGAACGTGAATTTGAATTTGAAAAAAAAACATAAGAATTTGGGATTGGGAAGTACACGTGAAGATAATTTGAAAAGGAACTTGAAGAAATAAGTGGTTCAGCGTGCAGGGTAAGGTTGTGAAGGCGTCGACGAAGGTGCAGGAGCTAAAATTGCAATTGTATGGATATGTGTTGAACAGAGATGAAGAGCATGTCAGTATTGAGAACGATGATGGCTCGGCGGAATACTTAGAAGATACATAGACTGTATTGCTATGCGCCCCACGTTGGCCGCCAAATAAGAATGCTGTGTGCAAACGTCCATCATCAAAGAAACCTGTTTTTCGTTATCTTCCCGTACTGTACTTATGGATCTTCTTTCCCCCACCTCAAAAATCTCCGTTAGAATTTCAAAACCAAATTTGATTAACGCCAGGTTCAAAATAAACTGCACACCTGCTTTTTGCTTATCACCCATAACACGTGTTTATCTTGATACTAATTAAATTTCACCTCACACAACGCGATAACGAAGGTTCTTATCGCAATGGCCAGATAAACCTTTAATAAAATTCTGCAAATATGACCAGATGGCAAACACTTCTTAACTTTATATAAATTAATCACTTAGAAAAGCGATTAATTTAAACAAAACATTTAACAATTCTTATAAAAAACAAGGTTGAACTTCAAATTTAAATAAAAAGAACGAACTCCGTTTTGCAAAACCAGCAAAACTTTATTTGATATTCTACACACAAGGTGACCCATTATTATTATAGGTACCGAGCCCAAACAAAACGTCCGCATAACGTTGTTTACACAACATTTCCCCCCTTAAATTGAAACACAAAATCATAATTACATAAAAACCCCCCTAGCAAAACCATTGGATTATAGATTTTTGGCGAATTTTCCTTTTTCCTAACCTCTACAATCACTCTCTGCTGCTTCTGAACATAAACTTCTTCTTCCTCTTGAATCTGCAGTTTACCTTCAACCGCTTGCTGCTCTTCCACAACTTCTTCCTCTTCTTCATTTTTATGTTTAATACCTTCTTTATTTGTCATGTATGTAAGCATTATTTCCATTGTTTGAATCAACAGGCTTCTCTACCACCATGACCAGTTCCACTTCAACGTTCAGGAGGGTGGTTTCAACCACTCTATCACATTCCACATGCTGTGATTTATCACCCTTTTCCGGTGCCTTAATCGTAACAGGGTATTTGGCAACCTTCTCAACAAATGGGCTCAAATAAAAATTCTATGCGCTCCACGTTGGGCGCCTAATAAAAATGCTGTGTGCAATTGCACTTTTCAAATGTGCACCACCAAAGAAGCCTCGTTATCTACAGTGAAGCTTCGAAATAAACTGCACATCTGTTGTTTTCTTATCGGCGATAACACGTGCTTATCTTGAAACTAATTAAATTTCACCTTACGCAATGCCATAACAAATGTTCTTATTGCAATGGCGAGATAAACCTTTTAATAAAACGCGCAAAAATGACCAAATGGCAAACATTGTCTAAATTAATCAATTACAAAAACCATAAATTTAAACAAAACTTAAACATTATTTAACAATTCTTATACAAAACAACGTTGAAATTTTCCACTTAAGCACTTGATATTCCACATATAGGGTGACCTATTGTTATAGGTGCCGAGCAAAACGTCTGCATGACCTTGTTTACACAACATTTCCCCCCTTAAATTGAAGCAAAAAATCATAATGACAAAAAAACCCTTGAAAACCAGCAAAACCATTGGAATTATGGATTTTTGATCAATTTACCCACTGCTTTTCCTTTAATATGCCGGAATTTGCCTTCAACCGTCGGACACAGTCGCCTAAAAACAAATCCCTAATCATAACAAGATCTCGCAATATACCATTCACCATCCGTGCCAGAGAAAAAATGCCCGGATTTTAAATAAAAATAACGCCCCCGTAATTTGTCCGCCTCCTATCTCTCTTATTCTTTCAAGCGAAGACAATCCTGTATCTTCTTTCATTCGGTTAACCAAAATCTCCGTGTTTACTTCAAAACCAGCGACCAAATTTACACTTAAAAAAATGTGATATTCCACACAGGGTGACCCATTTTTATGATAAGAAACGCGAGGGACGGGACTGAGTGGAGGAAGACTGCAAAAAAACAGAAATCCCTAAATGATAGGGAAAAGTCCCTCTTTTCCTGTTTCCGTCAACAACAGTAAATATTGGCCGGGGGCGTAAAAGTAGCTTTTCGTGCCGCATGCGCATAAAATTTGCGTAGTTTTATTTTCGTTAAATTGGTCACAATTATAACAAGTAGGTATAGTACTTCAATAATGGCCAACTTACTAACCTTTGTAAGTCCGGAGACGATGTCACTACGCACATCCGTAACCTCCTTAGTCGAATAATACAAGACGCACGGAACCTTCCAATCCAAACTGAACCACACCACCTCCTGAGGCGGAATCGGATAGATGCTAAAATCGTTAAACAAAAACCACTGCTGAACGTCGACCTTCGCGTCCTTGCCATCGGCGAGATACGTTTCGGGCACCTTGATTAGCGCCACCAGGTTTTGCTTTTCGGAGGAGATTTGATCGTTGACGAAGCAGACGACGGCGGTCAAGGTGTACTCCCTGGAATCTGTAATGTCGGTTTTAATCTGGTCCCCGCCGCCGCCTTGGGCTTGCTCTTTCTAGACGACAAAGTTAATTATGAAAATGGCTAGTCATCGCTCGTTCTTACCTCGCGGTCTAAATTTGCGATTAGCAGATTTTGACCTTTTAGCGTAATTCGTATTTGGTGAGGTAGCCAGTTGTTGCTGCAGTATAAGTTATTGACAGGCGCTTGAGGTACGGTCGCATTGTCGAAGCTATGCCTGAAACGACAACCGGGCCTGGAGCAGTTGTCGCCGTATCGGCACGGTTTCGACGAGGTCACCAGTAGGTTGGGGGTTGTCGAGCGTGCACTCTCATTGTTGATTACCTTGGCCACCACCTTATCCATTTGGTTTTGCCAGAACTGTTTGTGCTGTGGATTATGGAGGCCTGTGTTAACGGAGAGAAGTTTCGGAAGCGCTTGCAGAATTCTGGCCTGGGAGGTCGGGGTGAATTTAGTACACTGGTCGCACCAGGCGGGTGTGGTTTGCTGTGGACACAGTGAGCGCTTTAGAATGTCGCAAAATGACCACTCGTCCTTTTCCGGTTCGTTTGTGGGGTAGATCAGGTTACACGCCAGCAGAAACGTCTCCTTTCGTACCTGGAAGAAAGAACGTAAAATGCTACTTTCGTATCATTTCTACCTCAAATCCGCATTTGAGGCAGCAATTCATCTGCAACTGCTTAGTGCCGAAAAGTTGACTGATCTCGCTCTCTTCTTCTTGCTTTTCCTCTTCAATTTTGGTAACATCTAAAAAAAGGCGAGTGAAAATGCCCTGAGTGCAGCTTTCTTGTGTACCTGTGGTTCTCTTTCCTTGGCTACCCATGATCGTCGGAAAATCGGTTTCCTTGTAAATGAAAGGTTTCTTATTGGTCTTATTCTCCTCCTTTCTTTTCTTGGTCTCGAGCAGCTCAACGTGCATTTGGTGCAAGATGAAGCGATTCCAATTCTATAATTTGGCAAGAAGAAAAACGCGATTCTGAGAGGAAATACGCTACTTGTATAAGTCCTCCTAGATCCAACTTTTGCTTCGCCTCGGGATTGAGATCGCTGACGATTAGGCCGAGCGCGGATGCTTCGGGCACAGTTCGAAAGGCTCGAAGGAAGTTTCCGGGCTGACAGGGCGTGCCTTGGGAAGTTAAAAGCATGTGAAACAAAAAACCGAGCTCGCACGACAGACAGAACTCTTTTATGCACAAGTGCGACAGCAGCGATGCGCGTAAAGGCTCAGTATAGTACAGCACCTAGGAAGAAATGTACCTTAAGATCAAAAGCACGGTCTGTTCTACCTGAATCATGGTATTGCAGTAAGAATTGGGTAAAGTTGCCTCCAAACCCGGAAGCGAGGTCTTATTAAACTGATCGAATTGCATTTCCTCGTTTCCTAGTTTGGTGTACTTTAAATCGACCTTTCGATATCGCTTCGGTATCGCCACAAAGTTACCACCTTCGTCCGCCAATTGCTTAATGGTCCGATTTTCTTGGGTGCTTTTGGTCAACGTTCTAGAACCATTCGTTTCTAAATTGTACGCCACCTGGAAGAACACTTATAAGCGAGGCCGATGCCCGAAAATCCAAAAAACCTAAGCTGAGATAACAAAAAACGTTTATTTAACAATAATACACAAAAAGCTACAACAGCCATAAATTCAGTCTTGATTTTGCAACAAAAGTAAACTAAAAATGAATACTGCAATACATCACGAAACCTACAAGCTACAAATCAGAAAGCATCCACACGGTGAAACCCTACCAGTACTGCAATGCGTTACGTTCCGTCTACTTCAATAAAAGTAGACAGAAGGTAATTTATTAGATCTCACTTGATTACGCCTAGTCGCCTTGGGGTTGGGAGCGTATCCGATAGGTCCCTGCATCTTCATCGCGCGCAATATTTCCGGATCAATCGGTTGCGACTTGCTGAAAAACGAAACGTGTGGAAGTGGCACGGATCGATCGGCTTACCGATAGCACTTCTGCATGAGATGCTCGGGCCAGTCGGACGCGAGCGGCATGTCCGTGTTGATGATCGGCAGTGGGACGATCGAAAGCGGCGTTTCGTAATCGTCGATCGCGAAACTGGGAAAGTGAGTAACCGGATCGGCGTGCTCGGTTATGCGCGAGTAGGTGTTGAAAACCGGATCACTGGTCGCGGAGAACAGGTGAATCGAACCGGCGTTGTCGCCAAACGCCAGCGCTTGGCTTGTCGAGCACGTGTCGAACGCAAGACACATCGCACCTGTAACGTAACCATGGCGCACAGGCGATCAGCCGTAACCTTACGCATACCAGGGTTCTCCATCTGAAGTAGACATAGTCTGGGCTCGGATAGTGCGACGGTGTCGACAAGCTGCGCCTGACCTATCGCAGACACCACGGCGAGTCTCGATGAAAGCGACGGTAGGAAACGAAGATAGAGGGGATCCAAAACTGTTTGTATGGGTGAAACAGCTCGCATCATTCGTAGATCGTATACCATCAAAAAACGATCCACTGATAGGTTTCCTTGCCTAGAAAACGACTATCGTTACTCGATTAGATCCCAGGACCCAGTGTATGCAGAAACCTCAAACGAAACGAAATCCATTTCGTACAAAAACCAACCAAAAATATGTATTTTGGAAAAAACTGACTACGTCACTGGAGTCTAAATTGAAAATTTGCTGTGGCTAGCACAGATCCCACCCGCAATTTTTTACCCCAACGCAACACCACTTTATTACTAAGTACGTGAGGGTGGGAAAAACTATCAAGAGCAGTACCTTTTCGATAAGTTTAGGCCAAAAACTAATCATTTTAGAAGCGCCCTGCAGAACAAACACTAAGATTATTTGACATAGATTTCTTTTGTTTTGAGTGGTTCGCAATGCACATCATGAAAATGGACACTTCTCGCAAATGTTTTGCCGATAATGGAAGACTTCAAAGTGTTCATTGCAAAGGAAAGAAGATTAAAGTCTTCCTCTCCTATTTAAAACAATTTCCCTTTCTCCCTTCCTTCCTTAACAAAATACTGCCACTTCGAAAGAATTAACTTCTGCTTACTTCGGTGATAACACATGCGTATCTTACCTTACGCAGCGATAAGAAAACTTCTTATCTAGGATCGGGGAAAAGCATGAAATAAAACTTTTACAAATACTACGCAAATAATTCCCAACTGAATAAATCTAGTCATGTAACACGTTTAAATTTACAATTACCGAAACAATATAAGCAAAACAATTATTTAAACAAATATGATACAAAACATTGACCTCACAATCAAATAATATGTTCGACAATGCGTTTAATCTCCAATAAACAACCACATTTAACATGGTGCCGAAACCAAATAAAACCTCCGCATGACGTAGTTTACACAACATTTAAAGATTACGGATATTTGTGAATTTTTAATAATTTCAATAGAACAGTACATGTTATAGCCGATTTCTTCGGGGAAATCAACCATGAATTCATGTTACACTTGATAATTTTTATTCTTTCTCGATTGTATGACTTCTTAATTTTATTTAAATTTCTGCGTAAGTTTTCCAAATAATGAATAATAAATAACTAGCGAATAATGGGTATAGGCAATAACCAAACGTCTCACGGATTTTTAAAAAGAATAGTACAAGCATTTTTTTGCCAGAAAAATAAATGTAAATTGCAAAGTGAACATTTCGGGGTTTCCAATGGAAAACACAAAAATAAATAGAACCTTTGCAACATTTGAGAAATTTGTGTATTTAATTTGGGGCTAATTTGTACCCACAAGCATTTTTTTCGTAAAAAATCTCTTCTGCTAAAATTTCTCGTAAATTGTAACCGTAAAATTTTCGGGGTTTATAATGAAAAACGCCATATGAAAATGTGTGTTTAGAATTTGGGACTAATTTGTATTTGCAAAAAATTCTTTCCGCAATTTGGCATTTGGCTTTTTTTGCAAAAAATTTATTTTGTTGAAATTCAAATTTTCATCCATATTGAAATATGCGATTTGTAGGCTTTTTAATAAAAACGAAAACACCAAATCAAATGTTTTTTGTGTCGAATTTAGGATTCATTTTCTAACATTTGAATTTTCATGTGCAATTTTTGGAGTTTCTAATGAAAAACGCCAAAACAAATCAAACCTTTGGACTTTGAACGGCGACCAACCTTTGAACTTTGAACGGCGAGAAAACTGGACTTTGAACGTTACGCAACCTTAGAACTTTGATTTTGAACTAACTTAATTTCGAAAATCACCACGTTATTAACGTTAGTTTTAAAAGCATTTTACCTTATGGAATTGTACAATCAGTTATTGGTCTCAGATTTTCCATACGTATGCATTTACTAGTGCCAAGTATAACTTTTGAAAATGGGGGAGGGGAACACATCACCAAAACAGATTGTCTGAGGAGGGTACTCACAAACGGCGATTGGGACGTCTGGAACAAATATATTGATTGGCGATGTCAAAACTTTATAAGCGAATATCTCGAAAACGGTTTGTGAGAGTATTCATAATATATTATTATATATAGTATTCACAAAGGCAAAATCAATCGCCTGAACGAGACATCTATTGCTGAAGTCGAAGCGAATAGTTATAGCACCTTATAACCCAACCATTCACTGAGCTATTTCGATTTTAAAAAAAATGCGCTTTATCTGTACAAGAGTTGTGCATAATTAATACTTGTTTTAAATGTTTTGGGAATGTCAGATGTATTGAAAGTGTTAGAATGCAGTAAACGTTGAAAAATGAGTACACAATTTTGAAAATGCTTCGGAAATATTTTGTGAAGGTGTGAAGGAAACATTGGATACGTATAGGAGTATATTGTTCAAAATGTTAATTTTTGCAAATAATATTTCATATAAATATATCACGTGATACATCAAAATGTAGGAAATTTTACGCTTTTCAAAAACTCCAAGGTATATAGGGTGGTCTGTATGAAAAAATGTATTATAGGGCCGTACAAAACCAAACACCCTGTATAAAAGCTGTCTATCGCAATGGATTCTACATAAGAAAGTGCTAGAAGAAAGATTGTGCCAAAATCAATTGTTTAATAATAAGAAAATTATTGGGCATTAAAAAAATGGACTACATTCGAGAAACCCAACTAGCAGCCAAACGATTAGAGATGGGTAGCTGAATTCTGTTGACGCCAGTGATATTCTCTTTAACCTTGAGCTCCAGACACCTAGTTCCATTTTTTTATCTCATAAAGTAAAGGGTGTTTTCATAAGAAAGTACCCAATTTGGACCACCGTGTACATCAAACGCCAACAACGAAAATAGAAGAAAATGTTACTTACTTTTTAAACACTTGTATGATCTTTGTTATGCGGGCTTCTTTTTGTTGAATTCAATTGTCGATTAAGATAATAATTTCCAGTGCATTTGTTACTTTCAAATGTCACTCAAATTGTATTGAGAGAACTTGCACAGAGGGCATTTTTACGTAAAATTTTTTCCGTTGTTATCCGATTAAAATGTGCGGAAGAATGAATTCTAAAGGTTAAATGCAGTCAAAGTTTCCGTTATATTCCACCAAACAAATATTCATTAGGTCACGTTCAAGTTTTTATTTTGTCCATTGGAATCCAACGAGCTTAATTTGTCAACTTTGTCAAGTCTGTGAGAGACGTCTTTGTTTTAAATTGTATCTGTCGCCGCATTGCGGGCAAATGGTATCGTTTTACGTGATAAAAACAGGTAATATAAGGTTTCATATCTTACGCTGCGAGTTAAATTCCTCTGAGAGAAGTCTGTTTTGAGCCGGGAAGATTTTGATACAAGTTGCGGCGTTTTGGCATCCGAAGAGTCAATGCGTAAGCTTAGCGTTTTGGTCAGTAAGAGTGTTCATTTCACCAGCCTTTAGAGCGCCAATAATTAAATCTAGCGTTCGGGATTAACCGAGCTTCAAAGAGACGAAAAATATTTAGTTCCAAGCATCCATAATATCCTATGGTTTCTTGGAAGGTTAGCATTTTGCCAAGGTCAAAAGTTTACGAGTTACCATTTTGATTATTATAACGATAGCGCGTTTTTAGTTTTTTCACTACCCTTAGTGAAAGTGGGCGTGAAAAATTTGCGCGTAAACTTGTTTCTTTTGTTGTATTCTCATCGGAAGAAATTTCTGAGTTTGCAACTAGTCTTATTAGACTTTTTACTTGGTGGGATCAAAGTGAATTCCAATTAAGGGAGTCAAACTCAGAAGGTTTCCACGATTTATAGGATCAACATCAACTAAAATAAGCTGCCTTTGCAGTACAATTGATCGAACCACTTACATTTAAGACAGAAATTGTCGTTTCTCCCATTAACTTACCTGAACACATCTGTCCATGTTGTATGCCTAACAAAGAAATTTTACACAAAGAAAACACCTGCAAATTTTATCTTAAAATTTCTTATCAACTTAAATAGGAACAATAATTTCGCATTATCTGGCGGCCCACATTCAATTTACACAAAGACGAACCGTCCGTAGCGTAACCAGTCTTTCTCATAAACAAAAAAAATTATGGAAACCAAAATGATATGTGTTATCACAGCAATGGAAATGTTAGAAATATAAAATAGAACATATTGCAAATGTGGAGCAATTTTTTTAAACATCCGACAATGTTCAATCAATCAATCAATCATGGTGTCGCATATTTTTGGAAATGCCTTGAAGATGGAAAAGTTTTGGAAATGTCGAACAAATTTTGGAAATATAAAAAATGTGTGCAATTTTTGGAAATGTGTAAAATATTGGACATTTTTTGAAGACTGAAACATTTTGGAAACTGAAATGTGTCACAAATATTAAAGATATTGAAAATATGTACCTACTCACCTAGCAATATTTTAAAAATATTAAACATGTGCAGAATTTTTTTAAAATGTAGGAAAATTCATGGAAATGCCGAATGTGAGAAGTGTTTTCGAAAAAATTCGGCCCTTACCTATTGGTACAAAATTCCCCAAAAATAAATACAGAGTTTATTTCACAAAACTGAATTCATTCCTTTTTTAATAAATTCATGCCCAGCTTAGACCATGATTTTACTTGAGATATGATGGTGTAATTGTTTTCTTAATGATGTAATTTTGAAACTCATCAATGAGACCTAAAACCTCCCTCTGTCTGTTCTGTTTTATAAACATTTTAAATGTGAAATTTACAGTAAGTACCTGGTAGAGTAGTTATAAATTAATAAAGACTACACGATACCTGCTACTAAATCCACAGGTAACAAGCAAATTTCCCTGCACATCAAAATCACTGAGACTGCCACTGTGAGTCTCCAACGTGTGCTCAACTTTCAAAGTGTTCGGATCACGTAAATCAATCCGTCCCAGTGGATCACCTGCACAAACAAATCTACCATGCCCTCGAAGCATCACACATCCCGATTCCCCAACATCCACCTAAATCACACACCGTCAGAACGGAGTAGAATGAAACGCAAACATTTTACCAAAGCGGTCTCTTTGCAAAGTGAAATATTAAAATCGATCATCTTATCCTGGTGGCCTGCCAGAAGAAACCGAGAAGGCGATAACTGCAACATGCACTGCATCTCGGTTAAATTGGGCGACCTGCAAGTGACAATTTAAACCTTCTTGGACAGCCAGACAAACGTACGTATGAGTAAACACAGGTATCCCTCTCCGAATTTGGCAACGAAGCATTCCAGCGGTTAAAATCAGTAAGCCCTCGTCGATAGGCAAAATATGTCGTATATCTTGAGTCGCGTGAACCTGAAACGACGTATACTTCTGCATCGCGCCCCCGTAATACGACGTAACGTGCCCCTAAAACTGTACAATCGCACCTCGTAATTAGACACGGAAAGTATTACCCCTTGATTTCCCATCCATAATAGTTCCTCGTTCGGATCGAAAGCCAAGGCGCAGACACCGAACCTATCGCCGCCGTCGGCCAAAACGCACTGCGTTTGTATATACTCGCTTTCCATGCCGATTTCCGAAGTTTCCGCATTCCCGACAACTGCCAGCTAAAAGGGGGGCATGTAATTAGCTAACGAGACGATCTTTTACTTACGCCCGACTGATCGAAATACATTATTTGCGATTATTTAAAATTAAATCATTCCTGTCTTTATTTGACAAAATTATCGTAAACAAAAACGTGTTACACAACAAAAAAACATACGTCATAACCTCAAAAATCACCTGATTTATTTCGGTGTCTCTTGCACCTACAACGGCACGTCTCAACGATAAGGAGACAACATACCATTCGTCGTCGTTTAGAAGATAAAGATAACGATAGTGGTGGCTACTGTAATACAATTGTTGTATAGTGTGATTGTGACATAGGTACAGTCCTGCTTTGATAAACTCAAAAGTTAAGTGTTTGAATATACATGGTCCTCATTATATGATCCAATAAATCGGCAATTTACAGGTCAACGTAACGTATAACATATTTATTTAAAGTATTTTGCATTAAACAACAAAAGAAAATTGTAAAAGAATATTCGTATAATTTATAAAAATTAGAAAAATAAGGAATGCTTTACAACATTGAAGTAATACGTTACTATCTAATCGAGAAATAGTTATACAATCAAAATGTTACTAACGCATTAAAAAATTAATATTAATGATTTGAATAAATACATGCTGGAATGAAACAGTAAAACTCAATATTGAATTATATTATGTTAAACTTTTGAAAATTGGGAGGGGGGGGGGGTGAACACACGTTCTACCCTTCATGGTATTCTATAATCGAAATGAATTGGTATGTACTAACACCCCTTTTCGCGATCAATGGGTAACAGGGCGAAAGGGAGTGGGAGGTAGAAATGGATTTTATCTTTCATGATCTCAACAAAAGGAACCGTTTCTCTACCAAGTACCGCACTTCTTTCTTATCAAAAGAGGGGGATGGGGGGAACTGGTTTTATCCTCCATGGTACTCTAATGAAAGGTCTCTTCGGCCCCTTATCGTGATCGGATATCATTCCCTTTACTTCAAGAACATATTGTCGGAGGAGGGTCTGGAAGAAAAATATCATCGTGATACCATGGCATGGTGAAGTCAATACTTTAACAGGGAATATCTCGAAAAGGGTTTGTCGGAGGAAAATACTCTCAAAGGCAAAATCAATCGTCTGGACGAGACATATCTATTGGCGATGTCAAACATTTCAGTGCAAATATCTGCAGAACGGAGTGTCAGAGAAGGGTACTCTTAAATGGCGGAAAGGTCGTCACCTACTGGCGATGTACAAACTTAATTGGAAATATCTCGAAAATTCAATATTTCGGAGAATTTCTCTAAGGTGGTCTTTAAATGTTTATGTGTAAAGAGCCCCCTCATCCCCATTAATCATTTACTAAGAAAGTAAACATCGATAAATATAACATGTTACTATGTATGAGAAAGTTCATATTGCGCAGTCTAGGCATGTGCACATTTGTTTTTTAATATATGCGATATGTTTGCCTTTACTAGAAGCATCGGTGATTAAAATTTTAGACACATCTACGCGTCAAACGGACGGATGGACATAGAAAGTGACTTCAACTCGGTTGCGCTAAAAATTTTACTTTTCAAGAAAACTAACGGTGGTATAACGCTTAAAGGGGAATTATCCACTAATTACGAACTCGTTTAATTCCAAAATTAAATCAATTATCGTAACTTACCCAATTTCTTATCTTCAGTTCCAGATGTGTTTGCTCTAGGGTAGTCCCCAGTACGCGTTCCACAGAATATGAGCAGGTCCAATGTTGATTAAAACTTGTAATTATTATGCTTAGATCTACGCCATAAACTCGAAATTACAACTAAAGCTAGAAACTAAAACCCAACTAAGAACAAAAAGCCTGAAAGAAATCACATCCGTTGAACCCAAAAAAATTAACATATCTCCAATTAGTAAGAGGGTTATTAGCACGATTGCCTTGGTCCACACTCCATTTAAAGCGAAAAGAATTCATCAAAAGAATGCAATGATAACAATTGCGGTAGCAGGTGACGGCCTCTTACGTATATAATAAATCCGATTTAAAGCCTCCAAAATGGGAGAAAAGTGTAAATATGAGTATATTTCAAAATTTGCAATTAAACCATAACATACACTCCTGTTAAAAGTTGCCGTCTACGAACGTGCTCTCAAAATAATGAAGGCAAAGAGAACAAATGCACATTCCAAACTCGCTGTAAAGACGCACCAATAGAAATTCGACACAAGAAATATTATTCCATTGGAAAACACAGTGGTCCTCGAACAAAAATTACAATTAAATGAAAGTACAGATGGATAGACCGACAGGCTGACATAATTTCAAACAGTTTGAAGATTGGGCTACTAGATCAAAAGTTACAGTCCTTTGAATTTTTTTTTGAAATTTGTTTTTTGTCCATAACTTTTTATTGAGAGGTCTAATCGAAAACGTACGAATTGTTTTGGATTCTAGGCACCAAAATTAATAAGAAAAAGTGTTTTCCCGAGAAATTTTGGTGCAGTCGATTTTTGGTAAAAAAGGAAGGTTATACACTTCCTTTTTTTGAGGCCCGAAAAAAAATTGTCTCAGATCGACCCGGAAAAAAAATTTTCTTATAGAATTTGGCTCGTAGAATCCATAATTTCAAACAGTTCCATGATTGGGCTACTAGTTCAAAAGTTACAGCCCTTTGAATTTTCTTTCGAAATTGGTTTCTAGTCTATAACTTTTGATTGAGAAGTCTGATCGAAAAAGTACGAATTGTTTGGATTCTACGCACCAAAATTAATAAGAAAAAGTGTTTTCCCGAGAAATTTTGGTGTAGTCGATTTTTGGTAAAAAAAAGGAAGGTTAAGTATTCAAATACTATGCGAAGTATTCGAATACTTCCCAAAGTATTCAAATACCTTGCGAAGTATTCGAATACTAAATATTTGTGAAAGTATTTGAGCTACAAATACAAATACTGTTTCCATAAAAGTATTTAACTACAAAGTATTTGAATACTTTAAAGGATTTGAATACTAAAAAGTATTTACAAAATCGAATACTGCCCAGCTCTGCTTGGAGCAAAGCGCTCGAAAAGCTCTCAAGTGACCTAAATATACCATGCATACCATACAATAACGTTTTGGTTACTTTTGTTCTGAAACCGAGATCCTTCCTGTGCATGAAAAAAAAACGAAAAATGCTCATTGGCTCAATGTGTTAATTTTTTGTCTTGTTTTGTTCATTTTTGTTTCTTTTCTATTTTATGAGAACTTCTTTCTTTAGCTATTAACGTATTATTTATTCAATTATTTGTTTATTTATTTATTTATAATTTGTGTAGGTATTTATTTCATACAGTTTTGATTATTTACTATCAAGTTTTGCCTATATAAATATTCTTGCTTTGAATTTAGGTAAAAATTTCAAATTTATGAATAAGAATCAATTACTTAGTTAATATTAATTAATCAAACCGATACGTAGTCGATCTTTTGCGACATCACTGGTATCTTACACAAAAACGTTATCAAGCGCCAACTGATAATACAGAAAAATCAAAGTACCTAAAGGTCAAAAATTAAAGTTAATAACTACATTTCCCCCATCGCATTCCCCATTTTGTTTGGAAAACGATATTTCGGTCACGTTTTCTGGCAGATTATCCAAATATTCCACGCTTTCGATAACTTCTGTAACTTCGGTTTCTTCAGGCGGTGCGAATGAAAGAACCTCAAATTCGGTTAATCGAACAACTCGGTTTTCATGAACGGCGTGCAGCCATATCGTATTCTTATGATCGACAACAACTTTTCCAACAATCCTTTCGTCATCATGAATTCCTCTCCCGATAAAGATATCGGAATCTCCTTCAGATCCCCCAACAATGTATCTACCGTTTGATTTAAAAAGAAAACTGGATGTTGATTCCCACCTCAACTGCGTTGGATTATTCGAGCATAAGATCTGCAAGACTAGCTGGTTAATGGTTTGCTTTGGAGAAGTGGTTTGTTACCATAACATTATTAGCGGCTGTATGTCGCGAATTTCCCCATTCAAAAACCGCTTCTCGCCTTCCTGCTACTATTTCGCCTGGAACCAGTAGATCCCTGTATAACACTTGGGCTATGTAAATCGCGTCTTCGGCGTTGTTCGTACCAACCCTATAGGCATCGTGAGGTATTTTCCCTTTATACACTTTCCAGTGGTACGCTGTAAAATGAGTGTTAATAAGTTGGTCCAAAAAACGCACCCTCTACCTTCATCTATACGTGGAACAGCTGAAGACCACGTGAGATAGAAGCATATGGTGAACAAGAAACTACCTAGTAGAAGCCTGGACATTGTGTACCAAATACATATAATCTTGTGTTAATTTATCTCACTCGGTATGATAATGTGGATGCTGTTCTTGACCTCCGAACTCGTCGTTGCATAACGTTTTGGCATTGGGAATCAAACTGGTCAGCTTTTATATAGCCCAAATGTGGTTGCTTAATTGCAATACAGATTGTTCTGATTCTGTGATACTTGGTATTCTATGGATGGGGAAAATCCAATGAGTTCACTTAGCTTCACATGATTTGTTTATCATTGAAATAACGCAATTTGGATTATCCCAAATGAGGGAAAGTATGCCTGATGAAACATTTCTAAAAAAAATTTACTTACACGACGTGTCAACCAAACCAACTTTCGGCAAATTAAAAATATTACCTTGGCCAGCACAGATACCACCCGCACATATGCACATGCGTGATTCTACCCAAAAGCTTTTCAGCTCTTCTTTTTATGTCTAAGAATATGAGTACCAAATTTGGTTCCAAACGATTCATTTAGCCGGAAATGAGAGTACAGACAGAAAGACCGACATCATCGAGATTTTGTTTAATTTGGGTTTCTGGTGGTGAAAAACGTGTAATTCTATCAAAAAAGTAGGGGGCTGTATATGATCACCCGGTATCTAGAAGCGTTTTAAGTTAGGCACTTCGTTACGAAAAAGTCGTTTGTAACCGTCCCCTCAAGATATTTCAATTATCTTTGTTGCGTCCGAAAGCTCTTGGCGCAAATTAATATTTTAGAATTTCAGCCACGTTATACCATTATTTGCAGGTTTTTGTTTCTTATGGTAAATCAAAACGAGCATTAAAACAGCAAAGGCCATGTAGGTTGACGCCGTTATCACGTCGATAAGCGACCTTTTTGCCGATCTGAGAAATTCCAATTACCAATATGTGTTAAACAGATTACCGACTTTAAACATTTCAATACGGTCAATTAAGTAAATGCAATTAATATTACCTAAATAAATGTGTTGCAGTAAACAGCATCCGATTAAGTCGTGGAGGGTCTCAAAAGAAACGCTCTTAATTAATTTGAGTTTTAAGACCAGTTACAGATTTTTAGAACGCCAGCACGCCGCGCGCACAATGATTGAAAGAAGTTGTAATTTTTTGCCTTTGGGTGTTTAACCGAAACGTAAGAAATCCTTTACCTTTTTTCAAGTTACGTACGTAAGTACCGTAATTGTTAGCTTTTTGTTACATTCCGTTTCATTAATTATAGGGGGTGGGGGTGGGGGGGGGTATTGTTTCGCTTGCCTGCATTTGCTTTATCGTAGATACCGTTACCGAATTCATTTATTTACCATTCCCGCTTAGGGAAATTGCTCTGCGTTGTAATTTTGTTTTAGCATTCACCAGTAGCCTTCTGCCGCTTTCCCTTTAGAAATCCTGCAGCTGCCGTCCTGCTCCGTTTGAGTTTGCCAGAGGCTTCCGTAACCGATGCACCCAAACCGCTGCTACCGTCGACCTTGACCAGGAGCAAAGCCGTACGCTTGGTGACGTTCGAGTCCGTCCGTCCGTTCTGCTTACAGAAAACCGAAGTTGCCGCAGACCGCCGCTACTTTCGTGCTCTCACATCAAATGATTTTTTTAATGAAGAGAAGCGGCTTATCCACAAAGAATTAGTAATCATTCTTCGCATCAATCAATTTCCTCGTGTTCTTCTGATTCTTTTCACATTGTTGAAATGTTTGGGATTCTTCTGTTGCTTCAGATTGTACCGATTCTTCCAAATGTTCACTTTCAAGTTCTGTGGAATTTAATCTACAGTTTATAACAGTTCCTCAGATTCATCGCATACCTTTGGATGAGATTTACCGGTTTCTTCCGTATCTTCGAACTTCTTCTATTCATCAGATCCCACGAATTTCTTCAGGTTTCAGATTCCCCTTAAGTATTACATTTATTTGAAATTTTTTGATCAGATTTTTTTATTGATTTCGACTTTTCTGATTCTGTCAGTTGATAAGATTCTTTCAAATTTTGCATTTCTTCGAAATTCTTCAATCCTCAATTTATTTGAATTCTTTCTATTTCTTCAGACGGTATTCAATTTTTTGTGATGCAGGTTTTTTGTATTTTTTGGATTGTTCAGTTTCTTTAAGCCCTTGGGATCCTTTCGTTCCTTCAGATTTTTCCAATTGTTCCGATTCTTCATTGCATGTCTATATTTTCCGTTTGTTCAATTTTAATGCGGTCAGATACTTCCGCATCTTCGAATTCTTCCAATTTTTTAGAAACACAAGTAATCAATTTTCTAAAATCTTCTAGATCCATACAACTTTTTCACTTCTTAGGTACTTTTTTTTAATTCCTTAGATCCCTCAAATTGCAAGACTCTTCAGTGATATTATTCAAATTTTGTACGCAAAATCGTCCTGAAACCTTCATGTTCATGCCTACTTTCTGTAAGGAAATTTTAGTTTCCATGACAGAGGCAGAGCAGACTACGTGTCCTGCCGCTTGTCACTGTACTGGCCGCAGAATGTCACTTTACCGGCCGCATTTCTGACATTTCCAAATGTCTATAATGACTCCTGTCATCACTGACAGATTGACATTAATCAAAAGTTCTATATAAAAATTGAAATTTTATTTTAAATACGATTTCGGGTAAAATTTAATACAATACTCGTGAGTAAAATGACATTACCTGACTCAGAAATGAAAGTACTCGGCCCCACTTCAATATTTCCTTTTATGTAAATAACTATTTTGATTTTTCAAATATTCCAGATTCTTAAGATTCTATGCTTCCCTTTCTTCAAATTATTCCAATTACGGGGTGTTAACATTCTCCAGGCACATAAGGTTTTTCAGATTACTGAAGTTGAATTTTTCCGATTCTTCATATTATTCATATTCGTCAGTCATTTCAAAGGATGACCTTTTCACAAAAAAGGTCAACAGTTGTCGTTTCCGTCGGTGGGATCAAAATTTGAAGCTCGAATATCTCAAAAATTAAAATCGGAAAAGGCTACTAAAGTTTCTGTGAGCTCAGTCGTTACCTACGAAAGTTTCTGTTAAAAAAGTTCTTGTGTAATTTTTAAAAACATTGAGAGCTTCAAAAGTTTTTATGAATCTTAAAAAATCAATCACAACTATTCTAGTGTCTACAAGGGTAACCTGGTTAGCTTTTTAAGAGACCCTCGGGTTCTTCAAGAGCTTTTCAAAAAGTTTAAGACTCTTTAAGGCCTTCAAGGACTCCTTTAAACCCATTCAGATCAGTCGGGTCTTTAAGGTAACTTTTGAAGGTTATGAAACTTTCACGAATTAAAACATGCACGAAAAATAAACCTCATGGGATACTATAAGACCCATTTTTTATTTTATTCTAAGGGTGCGCCATGAAACTGTGCTCGAAATGACTAGATGACGCTGAAGTAGGGAGGAAATATAAATTTGGGAACGTTTGGCGAAAGCATTCTGGACTCAGTTTATACTTGAAAACAAATTTGACTTGGTCTTCTAAATTTAAAATCACGGACCGAAATCATCTTGTCAATATTTAATCTTTTATATAACCAAAAATGATCCTGCGTTGTCTGATCGAGGACGATTTAAGATCAATCCCGTAGAAAAAGGTCCTCTTAAAAGGATTGTCAAACTGAATCCACATAAAGTGAAGCAAATTTTATTATAATCACACAAAATAGATATACATTAAAAACTCTGCCTGAAAGATTCATATTCATATCAATTAAAGTTAATAATTACAGTCCCTTTGCTGCACGTACATTTTTCATTATTTGTAAGCGTAACGGACCTAGGTTTTTGCGAAGTGGATAAACCTCGGGATAAATGGTCTTCTTTATATAAACGTGGTCGCGGTGAAGTCGAAGGTCGGAGGCTGTTGAACCGTTCATCAATCCACGATCTGGTAGGTCGCCAATTTCTATAGTAAGGACGTGGAGGAGTAACCGGCATGTATCTGTGGAATCGTGGCTCCAGAGGGTAGTACGGTTTTGAAGTGTGGAATAATTGATCATAATGTTCAGTCGACACCCTTGATCGATAATCGGCTTCTGAGCGTGGCCTTGGAGATGTGACGTGGTAAACGCTCGTGAAAGCGGTCGTTGGAGACGCAGACCTCCTCGCAACCCTTAAAACTTCGAAATTTCTCTTCCGCAGCGCTTGGGAACCGTAAGTCGTATGTAAGACAACCGGATCAGAACCATGGACTATCACTTTCCCGACCACTGGATCTCCATGCTCCCATGATCTACCAATAAACACCTTGTTCCCACTCTCGTATCCCCCAACAATATAATCGTCGTCAATGGAAAAATCGTCGGTGTTAGTTTCTACCCACTCCAGTGCATTTGGGTTATCAGTGCAAAATATCTACAAACTTATTAGCTCAACAGCAAAATAATAGTCAGAAAATGGCCAACCTTAATATTAGTGGATGACTCCCTTTCCGCATTTCCATATTCGTAAATGGCATCTGTGGTCACAGAGTGATCTATGACTCCTGGAATCAGTAAGTCCCCATGCAACACTTGAGCAATGTACTGAGGCTCAACTCCAAAACTAGCAGGAAACGCATCTTTGGGTATCCGATTATTGTAATCCCGCCAGTAATAACCTGAAATGTTCCCTAAATTATAATCGGAGAGCTGCAACGTACCTTCGGGGTCGAGTTCGGAGTCTTCAAGTGTCGATTCTGTGTTCGCCTCGCAAGTGAAACCCTTGACCAGCAGACACAGTGAAACGAATAATGGACGAACGTGCATCTTCTAGGACGACCAACTGCAAAATAATACCTAATGAAATAGCCGTGACTCTTCCTTCTATCTTATTAAGCGCTTATTATCTGTTTCGATAAAGTGGTTTCCGTTTGAGCGTCAATTTTTATCCCACGCAAAATCTCTAAAAGAGAAGCAGATTCATGGGCAAAAATTACTAAATTTCCTGAACAGATAATTTTCACCGGAACCGAATTGGTGGAAAAAATGACAAAGTGAATCTTTTTGTTGCAGATTACATAATCAGTATGATACTGTAAGAGGTAGTGCCAGGATGTCGTATAAGAGACAAACATTTTCTGCCAAAAAACCGATAGAAAAACAAGATACGAAAAATCGCATACGATTTTCAGCAGGGGATTTTTTTTACACTCGGCTCGCATTCGGAAACCAGACTTTTAATCCGGCTTACATTCAATAGCACTAATTCTTGAACTCGTAGAAATGGATTGGCGAAGGTTTCACATCGCTGTATCTTTTCGTTCTCGAGTTAGACGAGGAACAGACGGGCGGACAAAACCATCACACGGGGGGCTTTTTCTTTCGAAAAATTCCCCTAAAAAGGTTGCATTTGGGATCTTTTTGAAATTGAAGTTTGAATTCTTTCTCTTCTCTTTAATTATTTATGTTCAAAGGAGCTAATACTAATATGAAACGGTCCTTAAATAGATTGATTTATCACAGGTTAATTATTATTTATCACTACTTGAACTCAAATTAATAGTATATTATATACCGCGGGACTGAAGTAGTACTTTTAATCCCGAAGGTAAAGTTTATGGCCCGACCGAAGGGAGGGCCATAATTTACCTGAGGGATTAAGACCCCTACTTCAGTCGCAAGGTATATACCTACGATATTTTTCGTACTTCCGAAACTGAAACACTTAATATGTATGGAGTTAGCGAACGCGTTCTTTCAAAAGATCTCTGCTTAACAAGTTACCATAGGAACGGTGCGTTGGTACGACAATCCCTATGCTATGGTAACAAAAATAATTTGGAAACTGTCATTGCTAGTGTCATAATTTTGGTGGTGGGTGACAAAGGTGTATTTGATATTGATAAAAGAGCAGCCAAAGTAGGTAAAGAATTGATACCACCGAAATCCAAAAAACTCTAAGAGCAGCAGTACGATGCGTTTAAGAAGTAGTGCCGCGTACAAAATGTGGAACAACCTACTGAAATTGCCTTGTTAGTAATTTCATCCTTCCGGGATTTTCGTCCAAATTTAATCCCGGCGGGACAAAAAGTGACACTTCAGTACTTGTCATAATGGAGTGAAGTTGTCACTTTAGTCTCGGAAGTACGAAAAAGATATTTATGACACGCGGGCGCGAATTTCACTATTTATCACTTCGGTATAGATGTTGAGACTGAAACTAAACACGATTCAATTTGTTTATATGTAGCTATAACGATAAACTTGCTCAAAAATCTAGAATAAATCTTTCACAGAAATAATGGGACCCATCCTATTTCATTCTCTATCTCCGGTGACTAATCCTTTATCGACTTGACGGCGCCTCGAGAAAGTTCTAGAAGAATCGCTACAGTACGAATCGATATTGTTTAGGCTATTGTGTAAGAAAAGTAAATGGTTAACAAAAGAATCTGGCGATTTCCAATATTTCAGTACTTTTGATGCATTTTGGAATTCATATTTTCGTTCAAAATATTTTGGTTTAAAATGAATGACCATTTTCAGATTTGTTATGAACACGTCGAATATTCCAGTAGTTTGCCATTTAATCGCCTTTTACGACAGACAGAGGGACCACCATCAGGGGTATTCCTAATTCCCTTTCCCGCCCACCGGGATGGTTTATATTGTTGTACTAACATAATTCGTTTTAGAAAAATACTACACCCAATAAAACCGCAATTTAAAATGCAAAGTGCACCATCAATACTTTAAATGTCATTTTCGTGTGTTTAAATGGAAATTGTACATAGGGGCTTTCCCGCGAGCCACCTTCTCGTTTTTTAAATAAATGAGAAAGTGTCCAAGTGCGCTATACCTACACTGCGTCCAAGATAAAAACGGGGATCTGGGATATACAAAGACAGCCAAATTACCTACTTAAATTAGGAAAAAGTTGCGCAATTAAAGAGTAATTATCATGCTGTAAAAAAATCCAGAAAATTTCGATCCGATTTTATTTTTAATTTTTTCTGGTTGATATTTGAACATACAAAAAAATGAAAAAAGAATTTCAGTGAGTAACTTTTACGCATTTTCCATAAATTGATCAATACTTCCAAAAGCTCATAACGGTCTATTTATGTATACAAAGAAAATATAGCACTGCGCAATATGCGCATGCGCACAAGTGGTATTTAAAATATGCGATATGTTGGCCTTTACTAGAAAAATCTTTTGCTAAAATTTCAAACAAATATCTTTATAAATAAATCCGTTTTGCGCGGTTGCACCATCCTGTTGAAACCAAGTTTCCAACTTTTGATTTTTTTTGTCCGTTTCGTTATATTCGTAATGATGATTTATAGAATATACCTATATTATATCGGGAGATCCTGAACTTTACTCAAATTTTTGCGTAGGTACTTCATTTGGAAAAGGAACCATAACCGTGGACCGTTCAAAGTTTATTGTGGTAGAGTTTGAAATGTGTCGCCTAAGGTTTGGGTTTAAATTGAACCTTAAAACCTTAAAAGGCCATGTCAGAATGCCAGTGATAAGTATAGTCATAAAAACCAGTATATCTAAGACACAAAGGACAAGAGCTGCAGTCAGCACGAGATGAAGGAGTAACATATGCAGCGGAGAATCAAACTGCATGCGGTACTCCCTCCAAGGAATAGTTAAATCGAACCATACACAGAGCAACAACACTCCCATAATAACAAACTTGTACCTATCGTGAATACATAAATGAATAAGTAATAAAACAATATAAAGGCATAACCACACGTACACTATACTAACCCCCAGGTTCTATGCTAACTTCACACTACAATAACGTACGGAAATAAAATCGACCCGGAGACGTTTAAAAAAGCCCAATGGAATGGCTATTCCCCCAAACCTAAACGAGATCTCTCTTCAATTTGAAATCGCAAAATGGCACGTGATCAAACATCTAAAGCAGGACCCCCTTACGTCAGTTGTAACAGCGGTATACGCCGCAGTACAGTATACAGAAGGAAAGGGAAATAAATACTGTCTATGGCCCCTTTCTTGACTCAGCAGATATAAGAAAGATACAATTGCTGCAAAATTCCTGTCTAAGACTTATATTTGGAGTCAGGAAATTTGAACCAATTAGTTACAAATTAAAGGAATTAAAATGGTTTAATATGAAAAATCGGAGGTTTTTGCATGCTGCCACGGTATTCCATAATATTATAATCAACAGGTCGCCATCTTATCTGTATGAAAAGATCGCCTTTAGGACGGATGTCCATAATCTGAATTTAAGGTTTAAGGGGCTATTAACACCGCCAACACATGTTACTCAACTTTTTAAACGTTCCTTTTCCTATTGCATTGCAAGTATTTACAATAACTTACCCGAAAACCTTAAAAAACTTTCTTTAATTTCATTCAAGTGTAAGCTACGGAAATTCCTGCTTGAAAATCAGTCACGTGCCTAAACTTCAAATATTGTTTTTTTTATTATACCTGAATCACAATCTCCGTTTTAAACACTCAAATGCGTGCGAAAAAGGGCCTTAAAAACACACGTGCTTTAAAGTTGCTAAGTAACGATACTTCAAGTATGACTTTTGAAACTGTCATCTGGATGCAATAAAAAATCCTCTTAGGTCGCTTTCTGTAAATGCAGAACATTTCTTTGGCTTTTGTACCTATCTTTTGGTTGAAGCTTTCACAAACGCGCGTAATTTAGGGTATGCTTCCAAATCTGTTCCACTTTTTAATCGCAGCATTGCTTTAAAGTTTTGAATGAATGCACCAAAATATAGAAGATTTAAATACCTTTGACATTTCCTTCATATATGCCAGCATTATCGATGCATTTAAGACTTTATTCGTAAGTAACTTCCTATTCCATCCATGGAAACAACTTTTCATATTATTTATAATAGGCTTTACTGGATTTGGATTTTACACCTACCAACGTTTGTTTAGATTTTACAACAATCGATTTAATGGACGGTGTATTATCTTTTTCAACGGAAATCGTTTAATTCACAAAGACGATGATTTTTATAAGCAAACGTCAAGTGACATTTCCATGGCAATCGTGAAATTACGAACACCCAGCCCACTTAATTAGACATGTATTCGAGTATAACGTCAATATGATTTCATTGAATTTCCTATTTTTAAATTATACTGCAGGTATAATAAAAAATACTATAAGATACACGTGTATAATTGGTCTTTAAAGCACTTGCAACGTTAAAGGCACTCCGCTTTGCGTCGTGCCCTTAAACTCGTTGCGCGTGCTTTAAAGACTTGATTATACACTTGTATCTTAATATACTATTTTTTTTTGTTACATTTTTTTTGTCTAGTTCACATTCATACTTTTTTATTTATTTTAATTTAGTAATTCTAATTAGTTTTCATACCAAATAGAATATGTCTATACTAGGTATCGGAATAATTTCTAGGGTTAAGTGTAAGAACAGGCAGCGGTTTTTCTGCTGCACTGAACTTCGCCCTTGCTTGGAAGTCCTTTGGTTATTTTTTTTTCTATTTCCTCAAATAAAGGCAATATTATTATTATTATTAAATCACTGAAATGGTCAAAAGTTTGTTTAATAACGATTGTTATTGTTGTGAAAGCTCGGAAATTGACTCAAAGTAATTACTTTGCAAGAATAAACTTTGAAAATGGTAGTTCATCGGGTAAAATCGCCGGCCTATGTGGCGCGGATGTGCAACTGCGGTAGGTACTAAGGGAGAATTGAGTTGAGTTCAGAGAGGATGCTTGGCTGAAACCCCGCCCACTTGAAAATAAAGTCCAAAACTAAATAAATGAATAAAAATAAAAATAGGGTAGGAAAAAAAGAACCTGCCAAGAAAAAACCAGCCAGAAAATTTATATTAAACTGAATAGCAAAATTAATTGGTTGTAACGACATAATAAATTATCACAACAATATATTAACAAAGCACCCATCGACATACTCATACATAAACATAAGCAAAATAAGTGTATACCATGCGGTAGGCTCCGGGAGGTGACATATTTGCACCAACTTAGCAAAAGGTTGACACAAAAGCAACATTGTTATTATACATGTCAAGAGTCAGCAAAAATAATCAATTAGCAGTATCAGCAAAGAATTCAACAAAAAAAACCGGTTATGCATAATTAAAAGCTCAAAAAGACGCTGAAGAACCTACAAAAAATCCTTCCCTTATTTCCCGAAATATGACCTACATTTGATGCTCATATCACTGCATATGTACGTTTGACTTATCACGGGATAGAGAACAAAATGCTGCAATGCGCATCAATGAAGTTGTAGGTTGTGCACGACTCATTTCATATCTAAATCTAATAAAAATACAAGCCTACACTTAACGTGAATTTAAAACGGCGATGCATAATGCAAAACATAAATCAGGAGCCGCTGGGAAAATTAATACAAAAATTTGCTGTGGCTAACACAGATACCACTCGCACACCTACGATTCTGCCCTTTTAATATGTGTACCAAATTTGGTTCCAATCCGGCGAGACATCGTTAAGGGTGGGTTCTAAACGTGACGAGGCGTCGTCTCAAATAAATGCAGCAAACTAAACATCACGTTAAGGATAAACGCACAGGCACAGTATATACAAATGGTGCACTCCTGTTGAATCGTAAGACTTTGTAATATGCTTTTTACTCGTAGGTGATATGGTAAGATACAACAGATCGGAATTAAACGAAACATAGGAAACAGGATAAGCGTCTTTATAAAAACTTATCATATTCTTAAGATATAAAAGGAAGTGGATCGGCACCATTAGCTTTCAGAGGGTTGCCAGCATGCTAACATGTAATGAAAGTATGTTATTACGTTTATTTATGTAAATTGCATAAGAATTCACAAAATAAATACGTTTACGATTAATAAATAAAAATCCAACCATTAAGACTAAACTTAACTAATTAAAATCTAAAAAAATACAAAATATTATGACATATAAATGACACTGCTTAAACTATTGGCAGTATGAAATGAGTTACAATATGAATAGTCGAATAATATAACTAATAGATTAAATAGAATAACTAGGGTTGTACGACGATGGGACTGTCAAAATTACATACTTTAAGTAAATTCGTAAATTAAACTAAAAACAAAGAAGACGCTAGGTTTAGCAAGTGACAAGCGAAACATATCAAACGCTTTTCACTAATAAAAATATCACATACAATAACTATCACAAATTAACAATAGGTAAAATAAAAACTGATTCGATTACATACACGGATTATTACAAGAATATGATTTATATAAACGTACCAACATCGAAATTACTACACTAAATAGATAGCAAAATATTACGATCGATTTTTTTTCTGGTTGATTAAAACTGCACTTATTTTTCATTTAAAGCTTATAATATGCACGGTGCTAGTTTTATGACAATTAATTAAATGACGATTAAGAGTATACATCTCTACGCGACTACGTTTACATGAATGCGCCCTTGGTACAGAACGAGGAGGGCTACAAAGGATACAGTACCAGCAGTACGATGAAAAAAAAAACTCTATCAGTGCCTACCTACGATCACTCATCAAGCAAGGTAAGCCCATACTTCCGTCTGCATCGTTGACTGGAGGGAAACGGCGTAATTGATGCATGGTGTCGTTTATCACAGTGTTGTACGATCAAGTTTTTTGAGCAACTTAGATTTGTCGGCTCTAATGCGAGGTAAGGACTTACCTTCATTTGCTCTACGCCTACAATAACGTGGATATCACGCCATTTTGTACTCAACAAAAAAATTAACTAAGAAGAAAAAGGACTGCGACAACCCTAGCTATTGACAAAAACCGCAATTTATGTTCAAAAATAACAAATTTAATTTACGCCCCAAATTTCGGCAACAAAATAGTAAAGTGCCTTGCAACACCTTATTTGTATTTTTAAATCGATCATATTTACCACAGACTTATTACCACAGATAAGTTTATCTTGAGAAAACCACTGAAAGCATCTTGCTACCCATTGCACAAAAAATCGGTGAAATTAATTATCGAAAAAACTATCTTCGAGTGTGTGTGTGTTTTGTGTTTTTCTTGCGTCAATCTAAAGCCTAGCTCCATTAAGATTTTCAAATCGACTATAATCCGTTATTCACACTAGTTTTCTAGCGATATATCTACACAGCGATCCATCGTATTTTAACATGCAAGGTGATTACGCCTATATTTTGTGATTTTAAAACAAATCAGTCGGAAAAATGTTCAATTATCGTCATACGTAACAATAACAATGTCAAGTTAAGAAATGCTAGTTTCAGTGCATTACTTGCGCGAACGCAATATGCTACGTCACAAAAATGTTCATTTGATTGTAAATGTCCATGTTGAAATTCGTGCTTTGAATCTTATTTTTGGCTGTTAAGGCCACCAAAGTGATTTTTTTTGTTTTTATAACGATAACAACTAACACTATACGTTAGCATTTCATCAATGCGAATTTAAGTGTTATGAAGAAAACGATCTTCGATTTTCTGAATCTTCCCAACCGTTTTCCTTGATCATGTGGGCCAGTTCGATTATGAATTTGCCCTCCTTGTACTTTTGGCTGGACTCGAACGCGTGCTCCTGGAACAAGATCGCATTTCGCGTTAGACCGAGCGAGACAAATTCCGAGTCGGCGAGCGTGAAGGCAGGTCGAGGGTTACATTTTGCCGCATTCCCTCGGATGTACTTACATACTTCCAGCCTAACGTCGTTTTGCAGCACTCGCAGTAGATGTCGGCTACCGCGTGTAAACCGGTCAATAGGACTCGTTCCTCTGCAGGGCCGCAGCCAACGTTCACCCTAAAAATTATAAGTCTTTAAAACAATTTGCGCAACATGAGGGCCAATCGTTTTGGGAACCGTTTAAGAGTCATTTGAGAAGAATGACTTGTTAGTGCCATAGTGTACAGCAAGTTTTAAAATTCGGATAACACGGTCGGGTCTTGAGGGTTCAATTGCTAGTTGATCAGGTTTAGGTACCACATTTTACATACAAGCCTCAAACGGGATATGGAAGAAGGGCTTGAGGATTTGAGTACTCAAGGGCGAAGTCTTGTCAGAAAAAAGAGAGTTTTGACCGATTTTCACAAACAAGTTCGTTGAAAGTATGAAATAAATGGACTATAGTATATTTTTAATACACGACGCGTAGCCGAGTGGAGTAATATCACGCAAGAGTGAAAAGTAGCATTTATACTACTTTTCCTATGACTCCCATTAAGAAGGCACGTTTACTAAGTTGGTGTTACGCTAGTGGGAAGCAAAAAATGAGAAAGAAAAAGTTTTCGACCGCATTTTTACCAAGAAAAAAAATACATCGTTTTCACGCCAACTTATTTTGATGAAACGTGCCATTTTTTAAGGTATTCCTAGGAAAAAGTACAACGCATTTTTTTTCCTAAGACTCCTTTAAACAAATTTCAAAACTGACACATTAATATTATACGCTGCTGCCTTAATATTGTTGTCTCGATTGTTGTGTAAACAACGTCATGAAGACCTTACTACGGTCTAAATACCAAAAATAAAGACGGAACATTATGAGAATAGTTCAATTTATTAAGTAAAGCCTGGGGGATTATATACGAAATAAGCAGTCCTGTTTTCCCATTTAAAATTTTGCAAATGCGCAATTCTAGTTTAAATTTGATCGCGTTTGTAATTTATTCACTTTAGATAAGACACATCTGGTCGTTGTGATAAGGAGTTTTATCAGGCGAAATCTAATTAATGCACGTGATTTGTGCTGCTAACTAAGACGCAGGTGGTTAGTGGGGACGTTAGGCCCAGGGCCGGACTGGACAAGAGGGATACCGGGAGATTTTTACACGGAATACCACCTAATCCGGATATTATTTTGAAAATGAGAAAAAGGATTTACGGTGAGATTTAAAGCATTCCTCTATTTTTCAAAACAAGAATTTATCAATGTTTCTTTTGTGTTAAACGTAAACTTCCGAATCATTTTATGACACGATAAAATATTGTTAGGTAGGACCTTTACCTCTATAAATAGTCCTTGCAGGATAATACACTAGTATTATGTAAACCCTGCCCAAAAAATAAAAATTAAACTCCTTCACACTGGAACAACGGCACTGCATAGTAGGCACTTCTATTGTGTTTCCACTCTCACAATCTCTGTTCCTCTGTTTCGGAGATATTTAGAAAAATTAAATGACAGCTAAGTGTATACTCAAAACTCGACTCAATACTTATTCAATTTTGTGTACAAATTGGGGAAGGCGCTATAATCCGTCCGTCCGTCCGCCGGCCTTCCAGATTTCAAAATATTTGGTGCGTTATTTTTGGGTTCAGTATCTTATACCTCTGACACCTCAACCAAGAAAAATCTTGACGAATAATATGCGCAGATTGCGCAATGCCATCTTTCTTATGTATATTATGTAGATATTTTTTTGAAATTTTAAAGAAAGATTCTTGTAGTAAAGACAAGCATATCGCATATTGTAAAAATCAGATGTGCGCATGCGCAAACATACACACTTTTATTCGATTCGCTAGTATCGACGCTTTTATCACTTATCGCGGCTCCAACATAAACGCATCCTAATTTTGACACGGCCGCCTATGATGAACTGACATGCTTCAACTGCTGAACACACTGAACTTTATTGACGTTTTGTATCACTTTGGCGTTTGGAAATCGGCAGATTATATTACCTCTGTTATTCTTTATAGAGATAACGTTTTTTTGTTTGTTTGTGACCTTCACACTCCCCCACGTCACGCTTAAATGGTCAGATTATTAAAATGTACACTTTTCAACACGCAGTCAACCCATTTTACTTTAAATTGACGCGATCCAGTAAATTACAAAATAACCTATTGGGCTCCCCTACTATTGGTTAAGCGTCCCAACAAATATCTCTCAAACCAAAAAGAGACAAAAGTGCAATTAAACACAATCTAATTGAGCATTACCGTCGCGTCGTATCAACATACAAAAGTTCAATTCTTGGAGGACTGAGGGTTCACTTAGCCCCCATTTGATTTTTCTAAATAATTTTGAAATCAGAAAGGTACCAAACTTGTGTAATAAAACATGTACATGTTACCTTGAAATAATCAATGTTTTTATTTTATCAGTTATGTGCATCTGTATTGTTTCGTTTGCCAGCTAACTGCATGGTAACAGTTGGCTCTTACACGATTTCTCGAAAAAAAACCTTATAGGGGGCCCTTTTAAAAGTATTTCCCGGTAGGAATTTACAAACCAGTTCGGCCCTGGTTAGGCCTGTTCAGTCGTTGATTGGCGAGTTATTTGAAAATGTTTAAAGGAGTACTTTTTGGACAAGTTTGGTCAAACATAATATGGTCCTTCGAGCCAGATAAATACATTTACATTTCGTAAAAGGATAACGGCAGTAATCAGGCGAATGGACTGCACTTACAACATTCAACAAGCGACTGCTAAATTCGACATATTGATTATTGATTACGTAATAAATGGTTGTGTAGGATACTTACACTGAATTGAATAAATAAGCGCGCCCTTGGCTGCCCTGGAATGACTGTAAAAAAAGATACAAGTTAGAATTTGCGATTCTCCAGTCTTAGAAAGCTATTAATCTTAGGGAGTATTAAACCCTACCGGTATCGTAAACCTTTACATTAACGCAACCCGGAGAAGTGCGATCGCGGCGAATTTAAGTAATTAAAATATTGCGAATATTAAGATGCCCGGCTTGGTGCGGGCCTTTCTCGTGGATGCCCCAAGAAAGTGGAAGATCAATAGGAGTAAGGGCATTAATAAAATTTACTCGAAAGGCGTTTTATTGCCAAATATCGGATAAACTTTTGAAAGTTTAAAAGTGGGAAAGAAAGAAAGGGGTGCAGAACTGACGTTTATGGAACTGCTTAACTTATTTAAAGACTGGAATTATATCGGGACACGTACGTCTACTTATAGGGACTCTCGCGTATGCCGAGCACGTTGTCGACCACCAAACCCATTACGGTGCATAATTTCCCATTCTTGGGGGATGGGGAAGATAGCTCCGTTATTATTGAGCGCGTTTAGAGATGAGGTCGCTTGTTCCAATTATTCCAATCAGCGCCGGGAAGTGTACTTTGGTAACGACCGGCGATAACCTCAGTCAATGGCCAGTTATCAACGGTTGCGTTGAGCCGTCGAGTCTAAAGGCCCGTCTCCGTAGTAGATAAACGTGAACGATGGAGGAAACTGAAATATATGTTACTCAGCAAACTACAATGCTCAGCATAAGTGATTTGTGGCTGCTCACCATCAGCCAGTGAACTTTTATCAAATGAAATTCTCGGCAATCAACCGAGGTTCTTCCAATTTTTTTAGTACACTAAAAATGCGGTTTTAGGTACCAATTCAAAGTTGATGGCCATTGAGGTTTTCCCAAAAGGAGTAGTGTACGTATCCACGCATCAATTTTTCGGTTTTAATCACCATAAATAAAGAAAGTTTCAATATAAAGCGTGCAAGGGACGGGGCTGCATGCGGCGACATCTGGGCGCCATCCCCGAGCGTGTTAGACTAACGTGGTGATTTTTCAGTTTCTTCCTATCTTCTTCTACAGTTTTAGTCCGATTGTTTTCAAAGTGGTGTCGTCGGGAAGATCCTGCGTGCCGGATTTTTTCCCAGACATCGGAGCGCCATCAAGTCGATAAAAAATATTACTCACCGACGACAAGAACTGAAAGCGGATGCGACGCACTCTTTCTTTGAAATATAATACGCCTTTTAGACTCTTTGAGAACGTTCCGCGATTTTTTTACAAACTTCCCGTTTGCTATGTAAGACACTTAGAGTTTTAATGGGAGTTACAACATCGATTCCGAAGTGATTATTAGTGAACTTCGCGCTTGTATGTGGTAAATCTGCAGGGTATAAATTTGAGTACAGAGTGAAAAACTGTTATAAATTAATGTATGTACGGACTGTTATACATTTATTGTTAACTAATTGTATATAAAGAATTCAATTAATCAAATTTACGATACACTATCTTGCTCTCTGGTTACGTTGGTAGTGCGAAAACGTCGTCCTCAATTTCGTTGGAGAAACGGCAAAAACATATTGTCTCAATGTGCAGGAAGAAGATCTTAAACACTGTCCATCTTTATCGATTGCAGGCAGGGTACTGAACAGGATGTCCCTCCCGCCAGGAAAAACTCCGGCTCCGTTTGCAAGAGACTTCAATATCGCTCGACCATTCTGATCTATCTGGAATAGTACCGTAGCAACGCGCGATTTCTCATTAATACGAGGGGGGGGGGGGCAGAGTCCAACCTTTATGAAAGATCTCATGGAATGGGGGGGAGGCACACCTTTACGATATTCTATGAAAAGTCTCGTGGAATTTGGGGAAGAGAGGGGGATAAACACAGGTCTACCCTTTATGATATTCTATGGTGGTAAAAATTAGTTTCATTTTGATGGTATTCTAATAAAAGGTCTCAACGAAAGGAACTGATTTCTATCAACAACAGCCGTTGCCTCTCACTCCAAACAGAAATCTGGGAGTTGGTGGGGGGGATTGGTATAATCCTTCACGGTTACTATAATGAAATGTTTCAACAAAACTAATTACTTTCTACCAATAACAGTCTTCCTGATCAAATCTTCATCGTGATCAGTTATATTCCCAATTAAACCGTACTATCGACGGAGGGTATTCACAAAGGGTCATTGGAACGTCTAGAAGCAATATACTGTAATGCAAATTCAATTACGTGGTTTATTTATTTACAATTAACTAACGATAAATTTTTGAGTCTTAAAATGGACTAATTTACAACAGTGATAACTGATAAGTATCACATATACACAATTTATAACAGCGAGAACTATTTATTACTTCGGCGTTGAAATTGGAACTGTCCTCTAAATCGCCGATGACTAATCTTTCATGGCGTCTCGATGTCTATCGGAATTTCAAGCCACTGTCGTTTGAACAAACACCTGCATAAAATAGGACTGAGCGACAGCCCGTTATGCAGGAGTTGTGGTGGGGAAGAAAAAGCACCACACCACGTCATTTGCCAATGTGAAGTATACACAGAGGCAGGGGAAAACGAAAAAAGCCCTATCAAAATCCTGGACTTTGACAAAGATACAGATATTCTAGAAGGGTAGACAATACCGAGGAGCACAAAAGACCAAAAGCTCGCAGTGCAAGAACCGACTGGGACCACCCCTAGTAGGGATAATATTAATAATAATAGTAATAATAATATATAATACATATAATACACTCAAATATTGACGAAGATATCCACCAGAGTTTATGGATATTCTCAAACTTCTTCGAAATCTGCGTGTCCACCGGATCTCCTTGGATACCCGCGAAAATCTTCGGATATTCCGGGGACATCTACTTTTGTGTACAGTGTGCCCTATTTTGGTTGAGACTGCAGTGTTTTTCTTTTTAAAGATAGAGACTTCCGGTTTTCGCGATCCTGTGCCTTGTGCAACTTTTAATACGGCAAACGGAGTCAATCTAGCTACGTTTGTGTATGTGATACAGGATGGAAACGAAAAGTTTGACTTTTTTGGTATGTTATCGTAGTTTGACTTTTTTGGTATGTTATCGTATCTTACTGCTCACGTAAGATAGAAAAGGTAAAAACTGCCTATTTCAGATATTTTAAGTAGACTCCAGTGGCGTAGTCAAAAAAAATTTGGACACCATTTCTGAGATTTGATCCAAAGTTGGTATATTTTAAATGCAACACCCTGTATATTTTAACGTCAATTTTTTGCATTCTTTCCTGATTACATTGATGTATCACAAGCTATATTTTTAACGCATTTTTTAAGAATTAAAAAAATGTGCTTTGTTTGAGTTTTGTCCGTCCGTCCGGACCCACTTCTGCCGTTCGAACTACTTTCAGGGAAATGGTCCTAGAGTCCTGGAATTTTTTGCAGTAGGTAGCCTATAGCTTGACGAATTATTTCCTGAGATGCTGTTTTTGAAAGTAAAATGTGGGGAGGAGGAGGGGGGGGATCTGGTTTTATCCTTCATGGTACTCTAATGAAAGGTCTCAACGAAAGGAATTAATTTCTACCAACCATAGCCCTCCTCCTCGAGCTCTTATCGTGATCGGGTATATTCCCTTATACCTCAAGAACGGATTGTCGGAAGAGGGTGCTTACAAAGGGCGATTGAGACGTTTGCAAGAAATATACCCATTGGTGATGTCAAAACAAAAGCTATTTCGGTTAAAAAAATTGCGCTTTATCTGCAGAAGAGTTGTGCACAATTTATACTTGTTTTACTACTTATACGTTCATTACATTAATGCGACAACTTTTTGTATTAATTATTTTAACTAAAAGGAACGATGATAGTTATAATGTCACAATGCAAAATATACTACGGAAGAGTTAAGTTAGTTAACTCATACGAATAGACATACGGATTCGTTTTAGGCGAAAATTGGAGGCGACGGGGAAGGTTTTAGCTTGAAAACGTTAAAGGCAAAATCGGATTTTTTAATTATAATCGTTTAACAATGGAGAAAATTTGCCTCGATTTAAGGTCGATTCTGACTTGCGCATCTTTCGGCACTTTAAAAACAGAAGATTTTTGTTTACCACTTTTCTACCCCGTTTTGCATTTCGGCACAATGCACGGTTTTGTCGTTTTTCTCAAAGAGGCGGCACTCGTTGTGTTTACAAGTAAGCCATTACAGTTTCCAGAGAACATTCCTCGACTCATGCGCCGCCCGTGACGACTTTTGGTTACTACGCGACAGTCGACGCGTTTCGGCCTCACTGCTAGGAGACAGGCTGCAGTTTCCAGTCCTGTGTGCCATGGATACAATAAACAAAACAAAATCTCCACGACTCCATGGCCTACTATTTAAATAGGTATTTGTCAGGTTTTCAAGGCTAAAATTCACAAAAATATACATCAATATAATAAAGAATGAAAAACAATGACGTTAACATATAACATATACAGGGTGTTGCATTTAAAAAATACCAACATTGTGTCAAACCCAAGAGACTGTGGTCCACATTTTTTTATACGTCACTGGTTTCTACGTAAAAATATCTAAAAATCTAGATCCCAAAAAGTTAAACTTTTCGGTTTCACCCTGTATCTCAGAGACAAACGTGGATAGATATGTTTGTGGTATTAAAAGTTTCACCAAAAGTGGTACAAGATCGTCTCTAACTTTAAAAACAGCTGCGATACACCAACCAACATAGGACACACTGTACACTAGATATCTACTGCGATTTTCTCCCCGATCAAACCGTTAGGGTCGAAGTGAATTTTCCTTGGAGAGAGTTCCTGGCGCAAGAATAATCCCGTTGCAGTGAATTCCACATTAGATGAAATATCCAGAGGCGAATGGTCCGAGAGCGGGCGCCAATTTTTAGGGACGAATCTTCCTACAATCATAGGAAGGCTTCCCAAACTTGCACGAATCTCTACCTATCTTGGCTGAAACTCCTTCCACTTAAAAGTAAAGACCAATAAATGAACAAAAAACAACAAAGTCGAATTTGGTTTTCGCTATTTTGGCGAGAATAACAAACATTCATGGGCATCGAAAAAACAACTCATACGTTGAACCGCGCTCCGCTTTGTTTACAGTTAAGTTAGCGCGCAAATGTAAATGATTATAAACATGTTTTTTGTCTAATTATCTTTAGGTATCTGATCTCATTGCAAACATTGACGTTGGGAAATATCGTCTATTACAATAAAGGCGTAGTGTAGTGACGATATAATCGCGCTCGATAAAACTCTAAGCGTCAGGTCAACATAATTTGGGAAACCGCGCGTAATTATGACAGGTTTTCTGGCGATCCTGTTTTTAGTAGTGGAATAACCTCGAAAAATTAAATCGGAAATGCCGTCTTTTGAAACAATTCGCGCGCGAGTTTATAATTGGCTTCCTTTGTGTACGAGTTAACGTCCCGTGAGTCATCGCACATTTCGGCCCTTCTTACCTTGGAGATGAGTTCGTCGTGATTGGCGAGATGTGCCCGGCAATGGATGCACGAGTAGGTGCGATGGCATTGTGGTAGATAGGCCTGGAACGTCTTCACCATTGTGGTGGCCGCGACGGCAGGCCATGCGGAGACGTCACACCTGCAATTCGAAAAAAAGGCTCTTGTCAAACTAAACAATCGAGCAGCGAGAGTGCACTTTTCGAAAAGTGTCTACAGTCGCACTGTATTTATGTACAAAACTTATCGCTCATTTATCTTTTTCAAACACACGCTATCGCGGGAAAAACGATACGCGCGGGTCACCTTCAGCGGAAAAACTCAACAAAAGAAGGTTCCCCTCCCGCCGCCACGGAAAACGGATGCTGCGGCCGGATCGGTTTGAGTGTCAGTTAAGTAATAACAAAAATAGGTTGGTGACCTCCTCTGCCGGCGCTTCTTTAATGAAAGTACATCCTTGGCGCCATCTCAACGCACCTGGTCCATTAGCCTTATAAAACGACTTTAATTATGTGATTAATAGCAGTTCCGATACGATTTAATTAAACCTGTTCGGAAATTGGCCGGCTCCCCTTCGGGAAATATGCCATAAACGCCACAACTTGTTGCGTAAGGAACCAAAACTGCGTCATGATGGATTCCGACAGAAGGGAACAAAGACGGGCGATGATGAATTGAATCATCTCATTAACAAAGGCAACGTACTTTCTGTTCGCAGAAGAAACAAAGAAATTCTCAACGTTACTCAGTGGGAAAAGATTTGGTATTGCACAATGAGCCATTAACAAACAGAGTTTCATTATTGAAGATAACGAACGTCCTTTTTTGGAAAAATTGTATTTTCTGTTTATGGCTTCAAAGCAGGATTGCCTAAGTAAAATCATTACATTCCAATCGGTTCCAAAACATTGGTAGATTCTTTCAATTTTGAGAATGATTTTTGAGTACAAGGCGACGCGATGCGACGCATTGAAAACAAGACTCAAGGAGAGTTTTTATCTCGGTTTTTATGTTATGATATTCCTTCAACACTTTCCTTATTTTTTAGCATTCTAACCACAACCTTTAAAATGGTGGTTTGTACTTCTGGTTTCATGCCAACTCGCTTATTTTAAGTGGACCAGTCTCTATATCATTTCATTTTTAGATTCCAAACAGAGGTTTCTTGGTGTATTGTTGAGTAGGTATTACTAAAATTTTAAAATTTTTTTTTAAGCTTTATTCGAAATTCTTGAGCCTTAACATTTTCCAGAAGTTTTTTGAAATTAGAAACCTTGAAATTCATTCGAAATTCTAGACCCTTAAAATTTTTTTGATATTCTACTAAAATTTTCTTGAAGTTTTGTAAAGGCTTATTTGTAATTTTGCCGAAATTTCCTGAAATTCTCTCGACATTTTTTTGCGATATATCTGGCTTTAGATTCTTCTGAAATTTTCATAAAATTTTATCGAATTTCTCTTGAAATTTTGTTGGGAGATTTTTTTAAATTTTTCTAAAAATTGACTTCAGATCCTTTTGAACTTTTCTTAAAATTTTTCCGAATTTTTTGGTCTTTAAAATATTCTCAAAATTCTCTTGAAATTGTTTTGTAATGTCATTAAAATTTTTTTCAAATCTAAACATATTAAACTTTCCAAAAATCTGTCTTGAAATATTGTTGAATTTTCTATCGTGAAAGTTGTATCGTTTTGAATCGAAATCTTTTAAAATATTGATTTAAATACCATTGAAGTTCTTTAAAAGCTATTTTGTAATTTTTTCGAAATTCTATTGTTTCTTGAGCTGAAGGTCTGCTATTATTAAAATTTAAAAATAAATTTCATTTAAAATAAATTTTCTGGGAATTATCTTGCAATTTTATATAAATCTTGTTGAAGATTTTAAATTTTGCTGAAATTTTATTAAAATTGTCCTGAAAATGTCTTCAAATTCTATTTTGGAAATTCTTCTCCATTTTTTTTAATTCACATAAATTTGAAAAGATTCTTTTGAAATCTTCATAATATTTTACCGTTGGAGTGTTTTTTTTGTAATTTTCCCGAAGTTCTATCAAAAGTTTCATAAAATATTCTTGAAGTTATATTGTAGTATTCTTGAAATATTTTTAAATTGTATTTGAAATTCTTTTGAAAGTTCCATAAAGTTATCTGGAAAATGATTTCAGATCCGTTCCCGATCCCGAAATTTTTTTCAATTATCTTGAAATTACGTTGAAATTTTGTAAAAGTTTTTTTGTAGTTTGGTCGAAATTGTATTTAGATTTAGATTTATTTATAATTCCTTTTGACAATTATCGATATTGTATAGGAAGCGTCAAGTATAGGTATATGACAAACAATTAATGAGACAATAAACTATGACAAACAATAGATACATAAAATAGACAATTCAACATACTACTTTTCATTACGAAATTTGAAATATTCGGCGATGGAGTAAAAACAATTTTCATTTAAGTAACTTTTAAGTTGACATTTAAATTGCTGCAGGTTACAAGAACTCTTTATATATTGCGGTAGAGTAATATATATTTGTGGACCCAGGAACGCAGGAGAGTGTTGCGATACTTTTAATGTCGCTTTCGGGAGATACAGGTTGTCTTTTGTCCTGGTGTTGTGGTTGTGTATATCCGATTTTAAGGTGTAATCGTTCTTGTTTGCGAAGACATAGATACTAAGTTCATATATTAGCATACTTGGTACTGTTAATATTTGAAAAGTTTTAAAAATTAGTCTACATGACGTTGTACAACTAACGCCAGCAATTTGTCTTACAATCTTTTTTGGGCAACTAATACCTTACTAGCGAACGATGAATGACCCCAATAACAAATTCCGTATCTCAAGCGTGAGGATATTTCGCTGTGATAGAGGTTTATTATTTGTGGTAGCGTTAGCACATGTTTCAGATTTTTAATTAGAAATATTGTAGAATGCAATTTACTAACTAATTCGGTACAGTGTGCTTTCCAGTTCAGGTGTTCGTCAATTGTTACCCCTAAAAACTTGACCTTGTTAGTTTGTAAGAGAGGCAAGTTATTAAGTGATAAGCTTAGCTGTTGTACGTGCTTTTTTGGATGATGAAATCTGACGACTTGGGTCTTGGCTACATTAAAGTACAAGTCATTGTGAGAAAACCAATTGGAGAGGCTTTGCAGAAGTTCGCAGCATTTATTTTCAAGGACCGTTTGTGACTTATCCGAGAGTTGGAGTGACGTATCGTCAGCATATAGGGTGAATTTAGCTGTAGAGTAGGCTCGCTCTATGTCATTGATGTAGAGTAGAAAGAGGACAGGACCCAAAATTGAGCCCTGGGGTACTCCCATATTCATACGTACATGGTTTGAGTTTATGTTACACTTTATTCCGCCTTTGTGTTTAAGTGTGTATTAAGTTACCTGAAAAATTTTCAAGATTTTTTTTAAAATTTCAAATTCTTTGAAGTCTGAAATATTGTAGAAACTCTCTTGAAATTGTTTTGCAATTGCATTGAAATCCTTTTTACATTTTGATGCAAATTTTGAAAACTATATTAAAATTTTCTTGGAAATTGTCTTGAATATTGTAGTATCTTATCCAAATATACTTACTTCTTTTAACTTAATTGGAAATACTTTTGAATTTCTTGAAGTCTTTCGAAAATTATTTTAAATTTCTATTAAATTCTCGTTGAAACTTGAAATTGACTTTAGTTTCTTCTCAAATTTTCATAAAATTTAACCGAATTTCTCTTAATATTTTTTTGTAAGTTTTCCGGAATTCCATCAACAGTTTCTTAAAATATTCTTGAAGTGTTGTTGTAGTAGTTCTCTTGAAAGTTATCTGGAAATTAACTTCAGATCCTTCTGAACTTTTCTTCAAATTTTCCCGAAATTACATATCTAGAAATTCTACCAAATTTTGTTGAAATTTTGTAATTTTGCCGAAATTGTGTTAAGTTTCCTGAAATGCTCTTGACATTTATTTGTCTTTGCTAGAAGTGTCTATGGTTAAAATTTCAGTAATAAGGTGAGTAAAGGAACATGGCCATTTCGCAGTCTGCGCATGTGCAATTTTGCACACCTAATTTTTAGAATAATGCGACATGCTTGTCCTTACTAAAAAGCATCTGTGGTTGAAATTAAAAAAAAAATTAATTTCTATTTCTTTTTGATTAAGTATGTATTTTTGGTTTTTCAAAATTTTAAATTCGGTTTTTATTTTTTTCAATTTTTGTATTCTCCAATTTTAATTTTTTTTCTTGAATTATGAATTTTGATATTTAATTATTGATACTTTGTTACCGCAATTTATTTATATTTTTATTTCGAATTTTTAGTTTCTGTTTGAATTTCAATTGTAAGTTTTAAAATGTTTAATTTTTATTTATTTTATATTTCTATTTTTATTTAGGGTTCTTAGTTTCTGTTTGAATTTCAATTGTAGAGTATTTTATGAATTTTTTACTTTCTATTACGATGAAATTTTTATTTTGTTTTTAGGGCAGGAAATACCGAATCGTACAGTCCACACGCAACGTCCTCCGCGGATATTTTAACGACATCGATCGAACGATAGCTTTTTTGTGTCGAAAAAGAAGAAGGTTTTCTAGACTCAGGTGCCAGAGCATAAGCTACGAAATTCAAAAAGGACGAACTAAATATAATGCAAACTGTAGGAGTCGTTAAGGTCTCAGACGGACGGACAGACCGACACAGAACGCGGCTGCAATATCGCACCCAACTTCACTAGAAAATGTCTTAAAAACGAATTCAGAGTATGAAATGGGTTCAGCTTTTAGGGGTCGAAAATGGTTTTTCATGGTTTCCAACGAAACCCTGTCAAAAATATTAAATGACGTTTTCAATTAGAGATGAGGTCCATTTTTAGGTAGAATAACAAAATGAAAGCCTGGAAAACGACCTCTTTTATTGCAGACACCTTGAGAACCTAAGGTCGCATTAGGTTCAGCGGATGTCGCCCGCGGCATCGTCGAGTTGTTAGCGGAAGTCCGCACCATGTGCTGGACTTAGTCTTGGATAAAGACATCATTTCAATCAGGACAGGCTTTAGGCGTAAGCGGTGTAACCCCCCGCTTACGGCGTAGACTAGAAGGGGCGCAAAAATTACTCAAATTTTGTCGCATCACGGATATAAACGCCGCGCCGTTTCTATTTTTAAGACCAAACGATCACGCATAAAAGCATTACCACTAGGTGGTAAGATAAATTGAAGAAATCCTATTTTTCATGTCTCATTTATTAAGGATCCTCAGATCCTTTATAGTTTTGTATTGTCGTCCGTCCGTCCGTCCGTCCGTCCGTCCGTGTGCGCTCTAACTCTTTTTAAAAGTGACCGATTGTGTTGAAATTTGGTGTACGGGTACGTTGGACATTAAGGACGGACGCTATTGATTTTCAGGAAGCTGGTTCAACAGGAACAAAAGTTATAGGACTTCGAGTGAATCGGGAACAGGAAAAACTGCGTACTCAATATAATAGAAATCAACATATTTCATTCCCTAGGTCATGTATCGAGTTCGGACTTTCGCTAGATTATTCCCTATGACTCTTAGATGTGTAATAATTCAATATAACTCTTCTCTGTGGTCTCGGTCAAAAGTTTTAGAGCAAAATGTACCCAAAATTATTCTTTACACATGAATTTAGAGTTGTAAAAGCTTTCAAACGCATTATCTTGATGCTGAAAGAGTTGATAACGTGCACGTTTGATAACCGCATGTGTGTGATTAAAAAATGTTAAATTATTTTTCTGAGGCCACATGGATTTTGATCAAAATATGTCAAAACCGTTATTTATGCACCAAGATGGTTGAGAAAAAGACCAAGAGCATTATTTCAAAGACCAAAACATGAATTTGATCTATTTTTGGCGACCACATGGATTTTGATCAAAACATGTCTAAATCGTTATTTATGCACTAAGATCGTTGGGGAAAATACTAGGGGCATTATCTCAATGCCCAAGACATGAATTTGATGCATTTTGGGCGACCACGTGGATTTTGACCAAAACATGTCAAAATCGTTATTTATGCACCAAGATCGTTGGGAAAAAAAACCAAGACTCAATGCCCCAGACATGAATTTGATGCATTTTTGTTAACTATAAAATGTATTTTGTAAGATTAAAATAAATTGTCGTTAAAAGTGATTGTAATACTGAGGATCCTTCGATATTTCGTTGTATCGGTTTATTTTTTTAAAATTTGTATGAAATACCATCTAAAAGACTTAGACATAAGCCACATGCATGCGAAAATTGACTCTTCCCCACAACTATTTCCGCATGCGAACTCATTGTATCCAACAAAAGCTAATAAACACAATCAGTTCCCACAACAAGAACAAGTTTCAAAATAACGATTGAATGTGTGCCATAACGGTCTAGTGATATACTCGGCTCTCAACCGGGGGACCCGGGTTCGATTCTTTGCATGAACAGATTTTTTAAACATTTTTACAAAAATGCGTATCCCAATTCAACACAAGTTTGCCTGGTCTGCTAGCAATAAATATGTTTTAAATAATATGAACCTTCGCATTTTTAAAAACCTGCTTGCCAAAAGTTCCCCTTATTCAGACTATAGCGCGGTTCCACAAAAAATTTTGTGTGTGATTGAAAGTGCCTGAATTAGGAACTATTTTAACAGCAGATACATTTAGCAACCAGTCAGAAAAATATTTGATTTCTCCTAAATGCGTTTTCAATGTACCGAATCAATTCAGTCGAGACTGGTACGCTTGTGAAAATGCTTCGGTCAGTGGCCCACGAGGAAAAGAGCTGCTCTTTTCAAATTGCGATTCGCAAATTGTGTACAGTTAGACGTTGACGAACTTTTGCGTTAACGAGATTTTAATTATGCACAAAACGCGCGCGTGCCGCAGCAAAACTGGGTCCTTTTCGCGAAATTGCGAAATTAATAGATAATATAGGGGTAATTAATTACGTAAGAATAAGTAGGTTCATTATCCTCAAGGACCCGGGGTATAATCGGCGTGCAATTAATGAGAAAGAAAATCGTACTTACCCTTGGTTGAAAAGCGACGCGTGAACACGCGACCTGTACCCGCACAAACAACGAGCGGAAAACTGAAACTAAAGAAAACGTGCCCCGACCGGACTTGTCCAACACCTCCGACAAGAATGAATCACAATATATTCAGACATAACAAAGCACAGTTAAATACAGACATTTCTTACGGCCTTGGGGAAGGTTGTTGTAACTCCGCAACGCAAAGGAAGGAAGAGGAAAAAAAATTAGCACCTGCATGCGAACGCGGGCGCAAAAAAGTCAACAACCCTAATTTACGTTGCGCCGCTCGAAAAAAAACCCTCATAATTGAATTTGATGGCGAATTTTTTTCGCCCCCATCGTGGAAAATCTATATAATGGGAACCGTCGACGACGTTGTTCCGCGAAACGCTGAAACCGACGCTTTTCTGAAAATCGCATTACACCGGGGGAAAACGTTTGCGTAAACTGAAATTTGCAATAATTGCGCACGACATTTCCTGCAAGCGTTTTAAAGTAATGACCTCTTCTAGACACGGCTAATATGCATCTAATTAATTATTCACTTCGCCGGCCAACGCCTTTAATAAATTACTATTTGAGTAGTCAGTCTTTGGCGATTTCGATGAGCAACTTCGCGAGGATAATTACTCTCTCGGAAACTAATAAGACTTTTCGAGAGAAGCGGCTCGACTATTAATTGGTCAATTAACAAAAAAGGGATATACTCCAAACTTATGTTAAAGTTGACTGTAACTAAGCAATTATAAATAGATTGCGAAAGTAGAAGTTATAAACATCTTAGATATACAGGGTGTTGAATTAGTGCGATATCTGGAAGTATCTTTACACACCTACAAAATAAGTTTTTATTTATTCTATTTTTGGTCTTTATTTTTAAGTGGGCGGAGTTTCAGCCAAGGCTGTTCTACTAACCTCTAACCCACTCGTGAAAATCTTTTGGGCTTCTTTTTTGAAAATCTTGAAATTCCGGTTTAAAAAAATGATCAAAGTCCTCGTGTGAGATCGAAGGGACTTCAGCGCATTTTTGTGTGGCAGATCAGTGTTTTATTAGCCAATATTGACTCCACCATCAATAAGATCTTGCCGAAAGCTACCACGTTCACTTTGTCGGTACCATTTTCTCACTTACCGTGCACTCGCAATTCGCGTTTGAAGTTTTGACTCCACCATCATTAAAATCCTTTGGGGTTACCATATTCCCTTTGTCGACACCCACTTCTGATCACCCGCAACAATTCGGATTTGAAGTTTCGACTCCACCATCAGTAAGATCTCGTCGGGGGTTACCACATTCCCTTTGTCGATACACAGTTCCGACGTCCCGTTCATTTGTAATTCACATTTTGGTAGATTTCGCTAAAATCCCGGCATAAAATCGTATTCAACTTTTGGGTACTTCACATAGCTCGACCTTCTATTAGTGACACGAGAAAGAGAGACCGCGATTCGCGCTGTAAGAAGCTTTTGGGCGCCCAAAGTCGACTACCCCTCGAAGCGCGCCGCGCAAAAGGTGGTTTATTTCGCCCCTAGGAAAAAAAACAAATTTCCGCCACGCAGGAGTTGTGCGCGTTGACAAGATCTTCCCGACGACACCAATTTGAAAACAATCGGAGAAAAACTGTAGAAGAAGATAGATAAAAACTGAAAAATCTCCAGGTTAGTAAAATACGCTCGGGGATGGCGTCCAGATGTCGTCGACTCCAAATCTGGTAGCCCCATCCCTAACGTTCTTAATTACACGGCCCCGATAGTTACATGTACACTCCTTGTCTTTTTACAAGCGTTTTTCTACGGGCGCGCATTTACTGCCCGCCAGCCAGCCAGCCAGCCAGCCAAAGTGAGATTAAAAGCTACTTTTTACAAAAAAATTTTTTTGCAAAAATGCGCTAAAAACTCCTTTACATTAGAAATTGTTCCTAGAGAGTTTGATGAGTTTAGACTAAAAACCTTTCAGCAAATTTTATAAGCAGTTTCTTAAAAAGGCTTTTCGTAATCCTCTGGAAATTGTATTTTTGAAATTTCTATTTTGAAAATCTTCAAACATGTTTCTAGAAATGTGATGTATAACGAGTAATTTGAAATCCTTGCAATTTCTATTCAAAAATTCCCATAATTATTTTCTTTTGCTCGTATTAGAAACCTTTCTGGATGTAAAAGATTTTTTTAGAATAAAATAGACCTTTCTTTAAGACGGAAACTTTTTTGATTCTTTTAAAAACAGGAATAAGTTCCTTTAGAAGTTTTTTAAAAATATTCTTTATATAAATCTTTCCAGAAATTTTCCTACAAATTTGTTTAATGAAACAAGAATTTTTTAAAAGCCCTGAAATTCCTAATTTAAAAAACCTGCAAAATGTTCTTGTAACCTTTTTTACAAATCTTCTTTGAAATCCTGCAAATTTCCTTTGTCAATCTTTTCCCATAATTATTTTCTTCTTCCTAATAGAAACTTTGTGGACGGAAAAGATAATAATAATAATAATAATAATAATAATAATACTTACACAATAAACTCCATTTAATAAAATTACAGGAATTATTATAATGATTTTTGTTTTGTTTTGTTTTCCTCTTTCCTGATAGCGTTGGCTTATTGTGCCCATGTGTGATTTTTATTTATTTATTTTTTTTAGGACCCTACATAACTTCACCAGACACAGACACAGACACTGATCGTTACTTGATTTTAATCCGTGCGATTAGTTAACCAGGCTAGACCTGAGTTCTCACAAGAAACACCGACCATAATAATTTTTTTTTAATCCGTGCGATTAGTTAACCAGGCTAGACCTGAGTTCTCACAAGATACACTGACCATAATAATAATAATAATAATAATAATAACACAGACACAGACACTAATCGTTACTTGATTTTAATCCGTGCGATTAGTTAACCAGGCTAGACCTGAGTTCTCACAAGAAACACCGACCATAATAATACATAAACATAGTACCACTTGTGATATCGGTAACAGGAATCACCAGCAAAAACTTCACGCGTCACCTCAAGACACTCGACCTTAACACTTACACTCACACAAATATGCAGAAAGCAATTATTCTGAAAACATCTTCCATAGTTAGAAAATTTTTACATCAAATACAATAGAAGATCGCACGACTTGGAAACAACCCGTCGTGTAATCATAGATCCGCAACAGCGAGAATAACTTAAAAAATAATAATAATAATAATAATATATTAGATTAAAAGGAGACACACCAATTAATCAAGTCAGTCATAGAGCTTGCAATGAGTAACATATTTTTCTAGTGAATACGGGGTGCAATCAATGAGCAAACGTCTCACAGTTTTTTTAAATAAATGATACGATGTAATCGTTTTGATGTTAGAGGGTAAAACATTGAATAAAGTAGTACCTACCTTTATACAGAACACCTTTTTGATATAAGGATATAAGGCACTATGTTTTTGAACCTTAAGTAAACAGTTTCGTAAAGGGTATTTATGATTTGCAACGTCGGTTGTAAAGTAACATCGATTACAGTATACGAAGCAGAGGATTGTATACACATAAATACCATACAAGGTCAGCATACCTTGTTCTTTGAAAATTGGTTTGCAACTGTCTCGGTACATTGCATTGTGTATAATTCTAATCGCTCTTTTTTGTAATAAAAATATTCTGGCTAACCGATTGATTCCACTACCTCCCCAGAACATAATTCCGTATTTAAGAGTGGAATAAAAATATCCATAGTACATATTTTTTAGTATGTCTGTGCTACAATGCGATGAAGCTACTTTGAGTGCATAACATAGTTTAGATAACTTAGAACAAAGGAAGTCGATCTGTGTAGACCAATTTAACAATTGATCAAAATACAAACCTAATAATTTGCAATTATCAGTTGCGTTGACAAGTAACTCGTTAAGCGGTAGTGCTTCTATGGAACCGATTTTAGAACGTAGAGATCGAAACAGTATAAAAGCTGTTTTCTCTTTATTGACCTTAAGTCCGTTTAATTCTGCCCAGTCTAAAATTGTTTTGTATAATGCACATAGTTTATGTCTAATATGTTCTATAGTAGTACCTGTAACTAGGAAGTTAGAGTCGTCAGCATAAGATACAATGGTGGTGTTGTTATCAACCTTTTGAACATAATTATGAAGGTCATTTATGAAAATTAAAAACAAGGTGGGACCAAGTATAGAACCTTGTGGTACCCCACTGTTGATAGGAGATTCATCTGAATATATTTGCACACATTCTTTGGTATGCACAACCTTTTGAGACCTACATGACAAATACGAAGCATACCAGTTTATAGATACACCTCGTATACCATAATTATAAAGTTTCGACAGCAGCAAGTCGTGATTTACGTTATCAAAGGCTTTACTAAGATCAATGAAGAGCCCGGCTGCTAGCCGACCTTCATCTAAAGCTCTCAAAATGGTGTCAGTAAAAATTACAAAAGCTGTGTCTACTGAGCGACCTTTAAGGTATGCATGTTGGCTAGTCGCGAACAATTTATATTTGTTAAAGAAATTGATTAACTTCTCGTTCATTGAGCGCTCTAAAACCTTAGAAAGAGCAGATAATAAACTAATCGGTCGATAATTTCCCAACGTGTTTGGATCTCCCTTTTTAAAGAGTGGCACTACAGTAGCCTTTTTTAGTTCTGACGGAAATATGCCAGTTGAAAACGAAAGATTAATAATGTGGACAACAGGTTTGATGATTGTAGTAATAATCTTTTTTAATAAAAAATTAGAAATATGATCATCACTAGTAGAGTGACTGTTATTCAACTTTTTAACAGCCTGCAACACATCGTATTCATTAACCTCAGTTAAGAAGAAAGATTGTTGACATGAAGTAACATACTTGTTTATATAGTCCAGGTGTGAACTGTTACGCTGAAATGAATCTGAAGTTTTCACAGATTTGTTTAAATAGGAAAAAAAAAGTTTTTTAAGAATCTTTTTTGAAATCTTTGAAATTTCCAAAAATCTTTCCAAAAATTATGTTGGAAATCGTCCTAATTTATCGGTAATTTCTTAGAAGTGCGTTGTGCAATCTTACGAGAAACATAATCTGGCTCCTCTCAAGTTTCTGGTTTTGGGCATAGTATTGCAAACACCCTGTAGAATATTACATTTAATTAAAGTGTGTGTACTAATCACGAGAATCACCTATGTTTTGTATATATGTTTAATAAGAAAGGTGTTGTGGTACTAGAAGGCTTACAATCCAAAATTATTTTTTAAGCGTACAGGGTGTTCATAAACGTCGTGTGTATGTCAACATGGATTTTTCAATGGAACACCCTATAGATTTACCAACGCTTTTGTCCACCTGGTACCTACCATTTGATTCTTTCCGAGATTCTTTCGGTAATGTAATAGAATAGCAATTTAAAAGATTTTTGAAGGGTTACGCTCTGAGAATTCCAGTAGCAGAATTTAAGAAATTACACAGTATTTGTGAGAAATCCACGAAAATTTCGGATGTTTTAAAATTTTAATTTACATACATTTCAAATATACAGGATGTATATTAGCTATAGCAGCTGTAGCTATATACGGGGTGTTTGTAATCGTTTATTTGACATTAAACATACAGGGGGTAATGATAGTTACACACAGGGTGTTGGTGGTCGGCCATTTTGCTCTGGATGTCATAATGGTGGTAAGTTCTCATACATTCTGCTCCGATGTTTAAAAAAATGTTGAGTGTCAAATAGCCAAACCCACGAAAGAAATTAATAAATCCATTAAAAAAACTGGAAAATTATAGGATGAACGCACTTTGTATATTTGGAATAGCAAAAACAAACAATGAGTAAAAATCTACGAAATTTTGACACATTTAGGACCTATATTTTGAAGATTTTCTGAAGAAAAAAATTTTTCAGAAAATTTTGAGAAACAGAGGTGGATTTGAAAGATATAAATACTTCGGAATTCTCAGATGTAGAAAAATTCACTTTTTTAGATGTCAAGAATATTTCAATTAGCGTAAAGTTAAACTATAAAAAAATTTAGACGAATAAAACCTTATTTAAAACATTCAAACTTCATAACTAAACAAATGAAAACTAAAAAAAAAATGTGCAACATTTTTGAAAAATACAAAATTTTACAAAATCGAATAGTTTTCGGAAATTCTAAACGGGACAAAAACAAAACTGGACTGGAAATTTTGAAAAATAGTGGAATTTTAAAAAATAGCAAAAAACATTATTTGACCTCCGTTTTGACGTTCAAGAAGAGCGATTTCGGTAAGAATTAAGACCTCAAAAAATTTAAAAGCAAGGAAAAATATCAGAATGGAGTCAAAGATAAGAAACGCAAGAGACGTTTTTTGTTACTTGTAAAATAATTTTTTTAAGTGGTTTAAAAATAATATTAAAAAAATTACTTAAACACAACAAAAATATTCTTTCCCAAATTTCGGAACAATTTTGGAAGGTTCAGAAAGGTTCGATAAGGTTTCATAGATTGAAAATTTCAAAGAACAAAAAATTAGGGAAATGTTCATTTTTAAGAGACAGTATTGGATTATTTAAAACAAAAATTGCTAAGAATTACAGAAAATTAATTTTGAAAAAAAAACTAGCGACTCTAACTTATCAAAAAAAGAAGACATAAATGGCAACGGATATGCATCACATTGGATACTACTGTCTGTGTCAAAAGTATACGTATAGGCTCCAGTTTGAGTGCCAGATTTGAATTTTTGGACCTTTTAAAATCTATTTATTATGTGATCGTAATTAATTAATATTTTTTTTGTTTCTCTATTTAAAAAAATGAAACGTAAGTATACTCTTTATTTTTTTTCCAAAACTATTTTACAATAAGACAGTCATAAAATATACTCAAATATTTAAAAAATGTGCCGATTCTAAATGAGACACACTGTATATTCCACTCAAATTGTACTTACTAGCATTACCTGTGTTTACGTTATTTATAAATATCGCTAAAATGCTTTTAACTATTTTAAAATATCCCAGATATTTTAAAATTCTAATCGCAGTTTCAAAACTACACACGTTACAAAACCGACCAGCTTGAAATACTTTTGGTTTTCACGTATCTTGGACATTTTTAATTAGAACTCATTTTGAAATGTCTCAAATATGATAATGGAAGGCATCCGGAAAAACCCAAAAAACCGACGAACTTAAAGAAGGTATTGCACCGTCCATCCGTAACTACAACCAAATTTATACAATTGCACGCAATGACTCAATACATTTTCGTTTGCTAATTGAATTGGTAAATAATTACTTTATGTTAAAAGGCTAAAACACTTTTCCATCAGCGTACAACCTGAAGCAGAAACCAATTGTACAACTACACTGGATAAGGTTACATCTCTTCCACCCTAATCAGCATACTCAACAATTTTGCAATGTTGATAACACTAAAAAGCCTTAAATTTAGAGTGATGATCGTGAGTAGTGCGTTTTCAAGTTGTTTATAGAGTAACGATGTATACACTCCACTTGACGAGTTAAGTGAAACGTTCCATAAATAAGTTTTAATTCGCCGACACTTTTCGCAGGGCTCTGAACTTGGCTCTCTATTATCTACAATGAAACGCTTGTTAAATCGGTGGATGCTTTAATATTTATTTAACCTCTTAATCGGAAATGGTTTGCTTTAGATAATTAACACCAACATTAATATCTTCCCCGGAGACGCCAAGCTCTCCTTAATTTGCCACTTGAGTAAATAAATAAATGTGTATCTGTGGAAAGAGAGGATTTTTGGGTCGTGTATACAAAACCGAATGCATTATTTTTTTCATTTCCCTCTCGCGTCGATATCATGAATTATTTACAAGGAAGTTTGGATTAGCCTATTTACCTTCTGGAATCGAGGGGAATATAACACGATTGATTGCGACGAAGCCTGTTTCAAATATTACAATTAAATTGATACGGTCCCCCCAAACAAACTTTTACGAATTCCACCGTTTACATACGTTATATTGATCGTCCTTTAATAATCCGCGATAATCACTTGGGACGATCTACGTGACTAATTACAGGTCGAGGCAATTAACGATGGGTTATAATTGATTCATTTTCAGTCTACTAAAATACACCTCAGAGATCGATATCGTGCACTTATCATTCATGACGTGTTCTCTCTGTGTACCGAACCAAACATTTTTCTAAAAAAAAAAAAATGACACCCCTTCGTCAAGACTGAAATTTTGGGCTGCCCCTGAAATTGGCAAAGAAAAGTGAAAGAACCGCAATGCACATTGAAACCGATTTCAGAAAAAAAAGTTCTATCCTTCATGGTACCCTAATGACAACTCTCGACCCCTCTCTCAACGAGAAAAAAATTGAAGGTCCAGACGAGACCTATCGGCAGATTGGGGGTCACAACCCTCGACTGCCTCGAGAACAGTTCCATAGGAGTGTTGCCTGTTGTCGTGACTAAAAAACAAATTTTGAAATTTTTGAAAAATCTTTCAAAATAACTAAGAAATCACCAAAAAACTGAGAATGTCAAACTTCGTTTTTGTTTCCTTCTATGGGCACTTTTTAAGCTGCAGGCTACTACTTTCTTATTTCTTATGATGTCATGTTGTTTTTTTTACGGAATAAAATAAAGGACAAAAAACGAAGAAAAATTTCAAAGTCAAAAGTTTTTATTTTTTGTCCTCTTATTCCGTAAAAATCCAATATGGCGTCCATAAGAAATAAGAAAGTAGTGGTCTGTAGCTACATCTAGCGTGTTATGGAAATTCTGGTACAGAGTGAGACTGAAAAAGTGCTAATAGAAGGTGCTAACGGGAACCGTCCATTACCGACGGTTAGAGGTTCAATTTTTGGATAGTTATTTTCAAAGAATATTCAAAAATTAAAAAAACTGTGATACCAATTCGAAACAAATTATTGATTGCAGACTTGCAAACGCGATTGTTTTATTATAACTCCAACTTTCTTTGAAACTATAACTTATTCGTTGTTTACACATATACTAGAAAAATGTTGAACCAAATACAAGGGTCGTCTATTAGGATTCAAATTAATATTAAATATGCAGAATATACAAAAACACAATTTCGATAAACCTCGTACATTGCAAGTGCCCAATGTGTGCTTGTTTCTTACGCAACTAGATGGTGCCTAAAGACCCTCTCACGGATGTTTTGGTATCAAATTCCATTCTTTATTGGTTTATCGTTGGGTAATTTTATTCCAAATTCAACGAATTTAAGGTTTGCGTGTCTGTCATAGTTTTTGACATATGCCAATTTTTTAGGGAAAAGGTTCATTCAAAAATTCATATCTCTTAAACGGTTCAACGTTCAAGATAATTCGAGTGCTCTTTTTTATAATCGAATCATTAGGTGTAAGCAATTTTTGAGTGACCGCTGAAAATCTGGAAAATATTTCCAGAACTGCTGCGATTTTTCAAAATTACATGTCAAAACCTTAAATTTTTCAAATTGTAACTATTATTTCTGATGAAATTTTAGCGTCACATTTATTAACATTCTATATGCCTATAGTTTTTGAGTTATTGGCATTGTTTGAAAGAAATAATCTTATTTTTTTGCCCTAAAATTCAAAACTACATTCAGAAATTTGAAAAACTAAAGTTTTTGACATTTTTATTGCTAATTTTGAAAAATCGCAGCAGCCGTAAAAACCTTGTCAAGACTTTCGGCGGTCACTCCCAAAATTCCGTAGATTTTAAGGATTCCATTATAGACTCACTTATCCTAAACGGTTTAAGGGAATGGACCCTTGCATCCCCAATTTTGTACAGAAAAATTGACATACATATGTCAACAACTATGACAGATAGGTAGACAAATCTTAAATCCGTTAAATTCAGAATAAAGTGGCGCATAAGAAAAAAATAGAAAATGGTATGGTTCTATTTAAATAAAAATAAAATCGCTTCGGGTTTTTAAGGAAGCGGCGCCATCTTGAAATTACTTTATTTCAATTCGTAATGGCCGATCATGGCTGGGAACCAAATTTTTTAAATTTTAACTGCAAAGTTAAAAAGGATTTTGAATGTATGCCAGGCGGCTTTTAAATCTTTGTGTAAAGAGCTCCCTCCCCAAGAAAGTAAACTTTAATAGCATGCTACTACCTGATAACCCAACCATTTACTAAGCTATTTCGGTTTAAAAAAATACGCCCTGTTACAAATCAGTTCTAAACATCATATTCAATTAATGTACAAAACTCCCCTGAGATCAAGCGGCCACTTAGATACATCCATAAATCCATCAAGAATTAATCCCATTCCTTTCCATTTGGGTTTTACGCAATATTTTAACTTTTAGAAGCAACTTATCTTAGATTTAGAACAGATCCCTGTACAGTACCCCCTTCTTGTACAGGCCAAAAAGTAGTAACTGGCCTTTTTTTGGCTCGATACTCCATTAGCCTTATTTAAACTAAATGTAGATCCATCTTTTATTTGGGAGTATCGAGACTTTCCAAAATTTTTATTTATTTATTTAAATTTCATGTCTTGAAAATTGTACGGCCGAAACGTAAGCAAAGAAAAAATTTTGAGAAAAACAAATAGTTATTAATAATTTAATCAAGTTCTCTAGTTAATCAAAGTCTCGTTATCTGACCATAAGGATGCGGTAAGCACTCGACTAGTCTTATCGTTAAAAAACAACTTACTTTATTTTGACGCGCGCACGGAGCGGAAACGAGAAGTTTTCAAGTTGCGCCATTAAATAAATATTAGGAGACCATTAGTTTAAAAGCCGAACAATTTACGAATGCGCCGTTCAAAAAATGAACAAAGCTACACATTCTGTCTACAATGCGACCGAGTTCTAACACATAATCGATATTGAGGGGGTCTGTCTCGTCTCCCTGCGAATGCCACAGAGCCACATTCAAGGTAGACCTGAGCGGCACATACTGAATATTAGATTGCGTTAATTAAGTTCCCGAGATGAGTCTGTATTGATCGTTAACGTGAGCAAATGTATCGTCGACGTTACCATTCACCTTCTCGTGCGAGGACAAAGCCCTTTTGCCACAAGTGAAATTTGATTCAGTTGAATTCCCTAAACGCGCCATCTATCCGTCGGCTCCCATGGCGCAACGTTCTGAATTATCGACCATGTCTCAAAGCACTTTTTAGCGCATCTATTGTTCACACTTTGTCCGTCTGTCTGTCCATCTGTTCCCCTACTAGTCCTTCAGTTTAGACTTCATTCCCGAGGTATTACTGATTCTGTGCGGAGAAAAGGCGCTTTCAAGGGTAGCCAGTGACGACGTCTAGACTGGTAAAGGTTTCCTTTTTAAAACAAATGAGGTTGTTTTCTATTAGTTCAACGTAAATTAAAAACGAATTAATTCTATAGGGAAGATACAAAACTCGTCAGTAAACTGACCTCGAAACTGGCATAACTTAATTCGAAAATTAAAGTAAGTACTCGGCCCCGAGGGGGCCTCGTACTGCAATATAATGTGGCATTTTCTTGACTTTTTATGTAAATAGCCATGTGCAAGTGGTCTCCGAGGTGTCTCAGACAACAGACGCCTCGACAGACGCCATTAGAGTTTCTGAATTGTAAGAGCGCAAATGGAACCGGCGAAAATTTTGGAAATAGACGAAAGTTTACTCGTCGCTGTTTTCAATTACGCGCAAAAACAAATTTTTTTTTAGTTCAATGTACTTGTGCGTTTACTTTATATTTAGAGAACGATTTTTTCATTGAGCAGTAAAATAATTTAAAGGAGGTGTGTTCGTATTTAAGAGATAACGTGATAAACGAGAATTTTCCACTTGATTATAAATTTTATCATTGAGCCAGGGCCATTTGAAGTTACAAACATACACTTAGGGTGCAGTCGTTTTTATTTTATTTTTAACACAGAAAAGTGTTTTACGAATGTAAAATTAAAAGCGCGACACCTCTTAAGACACAAGTCTTGAAAGCTTTTAAAATGTGCACAGTGTGATTTTGTAATACATCACCACCATGCCCTGAAACGACATCTCTTATACACAAAACGTAAAAGGATTTAAAATGTGCACACTGTAATGGCAATGGCACTGTACCCATATACAGGGTGTTTCAAAAAAAGGTCGGATATTTTATCCGCGTATAGTATTGTCAATTTTTGAGCTATACAAGACACTGTTGACAGATTTTCATACATCGCTTCACTTCGGAGAAATCATCAACTTCATTCTTTTTATATGGTCCGTAAAAAAGTACATACTGTATTGAGTAGTACTTTTTATTACGAATACAACGATGTACGGGATTAAAAAAACACAAGTTGGAAGCCGTTGGTTTCAACAGGATGGTGCACCCGCCTATAGGACAAATTTCATATGTCCGGTAGGTATTCTTCCACGGTGTCCGGGTGCACCACCAACATATTGAAAAAAAGTTTTGACATCACAAGTAGATGTGGGTAGCGTGGAAGCGCGAATGAAATTAAGTCAGCCACCGGGAATTTTTATCGTAGGGTGGATTTTATTTAGTGTAATTTGAATTCGAGTCGAGCCAGCGAAGTTAAGAAGACCACTTGTAAATATTACTTATGCGGTTCCAGTAGCAAAATAAGTCCAAACCACACGAGAAAAAAGTTTGTAGTGGCCTTCACTTAAAAGGGATATTTTCCGATTTAGAAACCAGCACCGTAAATACGAACAATGGTTAAAATTAACCCATAAAGATAATAACGGAATGACTTTAAGTAAGGTTTATGTTCGCGAATTGAAAACTATTACGATAAATGCGAACAATAGCGTAATTTTTTAACGCGCAGAAAATAAATCATCGTCATATTCTAAATTTAAAAGTACAAGACGTAATCAGTCGCCTATTTGCAGTGGTCGATTTTTAATGACATTGACACTAGGGAATGCAATCCCGCAGCAAAATCTCAATCCCGGTATTTGCGGGATCGTTAGATGTTAATCCCGCGGGATCCCGGTATTTGCGGGATCCCGCAAAATTTTAAATAAATTGGCAAATAAGCAATTTTGTGCGGTTAACTCCTCTATTAAAATAAATCGATAATTATCACAATAAGTATTCAACAAAAAAGTACATTCAGCCTACCTTAGAACACAAAAAAATTACCTGTAAAGCACAAAAAGGTGAACTAAAGTGCCTCATTTTTAACGAGAAAAGTTTAACAATTATTTTAAAACTAATTTTTCCGTTTGATTAACAAAGCAAACAGAGTCGTCCCCTTGGTCGACACATTCCTCAGTCCCGCAAATCCCGCGGGATCCCGCTCCATTTATGTGCGGGATTAATCCCGCAAAAATGCTGCGGGATCCCGGTATTTCGGGATCCCGCGATCCCGGGATTGCATTCTCCAATTGACACTTACCGTCGGATATTATAAATTTTTGAATCACCGTCCTTCAATTCCAAATCCAAGAGGTCATTCTACGTGATTTGATATCGACAGTCCTGTTCAATGATTATGAGCAGCCTAGTATTTGGGAGACCTCACCATTGGTTTGCTATATAAATAGGGAAACGCATTTTTGGCTTAAATTAACCAAAAAGGTGCCCACTTAAATTAGTATGTACTGGATTTTGAAAAGAAATTAACATTAGTTTTGTTACTGTCATAAATTGATTTTTTTTAATATACAGGATCGCTGATAAGTACGCAAACTGGAAAATTTACAAAATATCGAAAAAAGATTTATACAAAAGTTTTGTCTACCAGACAGTAATAATTTTAATTTTAAGAAAAATATCGTTCTGTAAAAACGCCAGGACGTTATTTAGGCGGAAATAGTACCGAAGAAAATAACGCACCACCCTGTATATCCGAATGTTTTAATTTAATTTAAATCTGGAGGACATCATTACGAATTTGAACAAAATTGATTTATTTCATCGGAATTTGTATTTTAGTGTCTATTTCTCCATTTTAAAATTGTTTTTCATTATTTGTTTTAATTTTATCATTTGTGTAAATTTGTTTATTTAAATTGTAAAACGTGAAAATTGCGTTGTCTAAAACTAAAGAACATCTGGTCGTTTTGTGATAAGGAATGTTATCGGACGAAAGTTAATTGATTTCGTGACGCACGTGTGTGACTCTGATAACATGTGCATGATTTATTTTAATTATTTATTTTACTGGGTAGCTCCACCAGGCAGCACTTAGGCCCATTATGCCTACTCCCTTTCAGGTTCAGAGCCCGTTCCCCTCAATAAAGGATAGAACCCTGTTTAGCCTAATCTGCTGCACCCTCCCCGGTTCCAGATAGCTGCGTCCAAGGAGTTGATGTCTGTCTCTGATCAAGGCGTTACAATAACAGACCACATGCACGGTAGTTTCATCTACCTCCCCAGAGAACCTGCAGGTGGGCTCCTCCACGATTCCAATATTATGCAGGTGATAGTGGACCATCCAGTGCCCAATCTGGCTTCTCTTCAGTTTTAGAATCTTAGAAGACCCAGATTTTCCCAGGGCCCCTGTTTTGCGCATAATTTTGCTATGCAAGAGGGAAGACCTCAAGCGCTCCTTATTGGTGTTGCATTTGACATTAGCGGAAGTAGGAGTGGTGTTCTGTTAAATACGAAATTAAAGAAAAACAACGGGACTTGTTACCCTAAGGGGGCTTGTTACCCTAAGGTGGCTGTCTCGCCGTAGGCTGTTCATCTCGCGACGGGAAAAAAGCGTGTACGTTTCTGTACGCTAATTTTGTTTGGTTACTTGCGTGTGGGGTTAATGTAACGGGTTTGTGTCCCTCTTTATTTCAGGTTTTTCTTGACAATTTTTTGCGTATGTGTTTCTGTCTCCTAAATTATTAATTTCGAGTCATTATTAGGATTTTGCTTTGTAGCAAATGCTGCAGTTTCAATTTTTGATTTATTTGAGCTAGTTGGACAGGCGTTTTCCAGATGGTGTCGTGGCCCGCACAAGGCATTATTTATTTGGCGCCCAACGTGGGGCCACAGCAATCGACAAGTTATCGATAACCTGGAAACGATTGAATTTGGGTGCATTAGCTTCATAAAAATTTTGCTTAAAATTGAGAGAAGAATTAAAATATCGAATAATATACAGGGTGTTACATTTATAAAATGCAATTTTGGCATGCCACGCCTTTATGACCAACCCTGTATAATTAAAATTACACCTACTGGGGCCATGTAATTAACAACTTTAGGGAGGAGGCTACATGATATGAGGTCGTCGACATCTGGGCGCCATCCCCGACCGTGTTATACTAACGTGGTGATTTTTCTTGTACAGTTTTGGTCCTTTTGTTTTTAAATTGGTGTCGTCGGAAAGAACTTGTAAAGGCACGAACTTTGATAATTTTTTCTCCGAGGGCTTCAGCAAAAAGACTTTCGACTAGTCGAAATAATCTATCCTATTCAACATCTCCACTTGTAACTTCCATCTTGAAAAAGATCTTCCCTCGATTTCAGACAAAATGCCTCTAAATTCTATCGAAAAATGACTTGTTTGAAATGAACCGAGAAAAGATCGATTTTCGCCTTTAGAATCAAAATTGTTAGCATTTTTGTGAATGAACACCAGAAGTTATATAGGATGAAGACTACTTACGTGCATGGAATGGCACAAAGCCTTCTCGCTGATTTGCATAGTTGGCAGTTTTTGCCAATTTTCATGTGTGGAATATAAAAATGAACATCCTGCGGGTCACACCAAAATGACCCCCCCTTCCAAGAAACGAGACAATGAAACTCTCACCACAATCGCGACAAGGCCCATTTTTTGGCCAATTAATTAGAACCGAGTCCATTGCAACTTTAACCTTGGAGCCCAGTTCTACCTGGAAAAATGCGAAAAAAATGAACTTATTTATAAGATTATGATCTTGGCATTAACGCAAATTTCAATGTGTCTATTTTAATGTTGACCATTTGCGTATTTCGACGCGCGGTCAATTTCCAACCACGCGCAATAGATTTCGTTATTAGCATGCAAATTCATTTGTCCCTGAATTATCGCCTATTGTTTGTGGAACGTTTCGGTTTCGGCCTCGCTTATTAATACATTATAGATTTTACGAGGAGGAGGAGGACCCGAAACACCTGCAGGATGTTGACCCATAACAAAATCTCCCGAAAGGTGAATAAAACAATTGACACAGAGCGAGTTGCCTACCGCAAGTCGTGTACTTGTACGAGTCCAAGTTCAAGGTTCCATACTTGAGCGGCTCGCATCGATAATAATAATAACCCGTCCAAAGTGATTGGCAGTTAATAAGCGAATGAAAATCAATCTCAGTTTTAACCCCAGAAGTACGATTGAAATTAGCGTCGAAGGAGGGGGTGGGTTGTTCGGGTTGGAAAGTACGACGACCCCCTTTTCGTCCTTGCAAGTCAAATCTGTTTCTGTGTACATAACCGCAACTAGTTTATTGAACGGGGAAACGAGTTGCGTTTCTAATTTTCCTCGAAAAGTTGAAATACTGACCTTGAACTTTATTTCGTAATGAGACGCCGTCGTTCCCTAATCAATTATTACGGCGCGACGCGACTAAATCGCGGCGCGGTGATAATTTAAACGCACGCCCTCTGAAAAGCTTCGTCCTAACTTTGGGAGTATCCAGACTTTTTGGGTCAGATCAAAATTTGAAAATATCCAAATTCAAATTGTCAATTTCAGAATGACCCTATACATTCTTATTTAAAAGAGGAAACAAAAAAAAAGTTTTTTTATAATAATATTTTCAAAATATGTATACCAAGTAAGCAAAAAAAGTTGTCGAACATAACCTCATTTTTTAAACACCCTGTACATTTTAATCTAAAAAGATACGATAATATATTCTCTTTTGAAAAATGTAACATTAAAATATTTTAAAAAATTCAAAATTGGTTTAAGATTCGATTTAAAAAATTCAAATTTTGACATTCTGTTGGATGTTTTCAAATCATTTTTAAAAACGTTTTAATTTTTTTGAATATTCCTGATGTGTTAAATTTTTGAAAAGAGAATTTAATATGCTATATTTTTAGATTCAAATATACAGGGTCCTGCTTATAACTAAGGAATTATTCTAAAATTGACATTTTTTTGATTTCCCCTTTATCCTTGCCTCTATCTCAGCGGCCAAATGTTTTCAAATTTTGATTTTACCATTTTTGTTTGGCCCAAAAAGAGCACATAACGCCTAAATTACTTTCTAATTCCGGAGATACCCTATAATAGGATCAACAATGGGACACCCTATACTTCTTGCTTTTTCGATGGCCTGGAGTAAAACTTCGGAACAAATTAAGATCATTAGAAACTAGAAATTTCGCCAAAACGTTTCCGCTATGTTACAGACCAAGACCAATTTTTAATTGCCATTACGGCAATAGCTGTCAACGGTATTAAAAATTCTGAAAATAGACTCCCTTTCTAAAAACCAACTGGGCCCAAAAGTGTGACTATTTCCCTCACTCGTGCTCGAAAATCTGAAATTAAAGAAGCAGCGCCGGCCAGAAATTCTGACCACCACACCAAAGCAGATTAAAGCGAGATGGTAAAATGGCGGTTAGTAAAGCGGAATCTGATTCTGGATCACGAAAAAGTTAATACTCACATTTATCTAATTCCTTGCTTGTCAACGCGATTTAGCGGCAAGTGGAAAGTTCGCATCAATCTATAAAGAATAGGATTCGTTTTAGTCGGTGCCAGTGCCAAAAATGTTGTAAATTATAACGTGTTGTTATTATTAAATAGCGCCACCGTGACTCATGCGATAAAAAATGCTTCAATTTCCTCCCGCTCTTTTTCCCGAGGTCTCGAAAACCGCGTCGATATTCGATGTCAATGCCGCCGTATGAAGTTACGAAATGATCCTTGAGGTAATTCATAAATTGGCAGTCGGTAACCGATTGTCATTATCATTTCAATGTCACTTTACGTACGCGAAATTGCCGTTGCAATTACAAGCCGTACGTAGGGAAACAACGGGAACTCTTAATTGGGTGTCTCGCAAGACACCGTTCTTCGTCCTCTACCCGTCCAAACGAATTAGGCGACATTCAAAATGAGACAAAGGGGGCGACGCGTCAATTGGATTGTTTTATTTTGCAGGGTCGCGCCGATTAGCGCGATTTAATTAAATTAGTGCAACGTTTTTTATATTTTATGAACGCTTAAAACGGGATTAGGGTCGTTTTAATCATTTGAAAATCAAGGTACAGCGCAGGGTTTAATTGATTTAATTTTAGTTCACAATCTTTAATTTCATCGGTTTCTTCCCTTTTATCAGCACAGATTCGAATGCATAATTAGATGCTAATTGTGAGCGGTTTAGACAAAGTTTTTCGATATTTTAAAAATTGCAGAACGTCGAACTTCCCCATAAATGATTTTTTGCTTATAGCGCCGTTGAAACATTTTGAAAAAAAATCCATATACGGGGTGGTCCAGACCCTACCACCAGTTTTATAACTCACGGGACGCTTGCAAATTTCAAATATCTCGATTCTAACACCGAAAATAATGACGAGGCATCCTGTATATAAGAAACATTTCAATCTATTAACGTAAATCGGGAGGAGTATTTACAAATAAGAACAAAATTGATTTATTTCATTTGAGTTTGTATTTCTGTGTTATTTTTCCTTTTAGAATTATTGTAGTTGTGTATTTTTATTTCAATCTATTTATTTGTAAAATTTGCGTGGTAAAATGTAGGAACATCTGGTTGCTTGATATTGATAATAAGAGCTGTAGGTAGACAACGTTGTGCGCATTATTCTCGGCGTAAGTGGGAACGCGTTGCTTCGAAGCTGGCGTTATCAAAGCTTATTGAATTTGCCGCAATTATTTCTAAATACTGGAAGGAGTTTTTTGTTTGGTGGAGGTGGTGTTTCGTTAAATACTACATACAACAAAAAACCGGACCTGATTCGCGACGGTTGGAAAAAAGTGTATCTCTCTTTACGTATTTATTTAGACTATCCGCCCAATTTGATTGATTGAAAACGCTGTTCGTCATTTTCATATTTTCACATTAATTAAAGAAAAGTGAAATTCTGAATCTGTCTGAGATTGTGTTGAGTTAAGTGCGGCAGTTTATCGCAAACCTGCTCATGACCAGATTTAGAATTTTTAAGAGAAAAAAATTTTCTTATTTTTAATTATTGGCCGTCTGCGTACGGGGTACAATGTCAAAACATGCTTTGTTATTTTATTTCAGGAGTATTATGTTTCATTGGTTTCCTTCAATCTTTCAGACACTTCTCTGATGCTTCGGATTATTCAATTTTAATTCCCTAAGGCCCCAAAACTGTGAATCTTAATTCCACCCAACTCATTCGACAAGATTTCACCCTGATCTAATTTTTATGCGGTCTACAAGGACCTCATTTTCAAATCAAAGGCGCCACTTTCAAATCTGCAGCGATTAATGTCTTTCAAAGTTCAAATTTGAAATTTGGTGTCAAGATTTCAGCCTGAAAATATTTTTATGCGGCTCTCGCGGTCATTATTTTCAAATGAAAGGGGTCACTTTCAAATCTGCAGCGAATAATGTCTTTTAAAGTTCAAATTTTGTGTCAAGATTTCAGCCTGAAAGTATTTTTTATGCGGTCTTCAAGGACCTCATTTTCAAATCAAAGGCGTCACTTTCAAATCTGCAGCGAATAATGTCTTTCAAAGTTCAAATTTGAAATTTGATGTCAAGTTTTCAGCCTGAAATTATTTTTATGCGGTCTTCATGGCCCTCATTTTCAAATGAAAGGGGTCACTTTCAAATCTGCAGCGAATAATGTCTTTCAACGTTCAAATTTCAAATTTTGTGTCAAGATTTCAGCCTGAATATATTTTTATGCGGCTCTCGCGGTCATTATTTTCAAATGAAAGGGGTCACTTTCAAATCTGCAGCGAATAATGTCTTTTAAAGTTCAAATTTTGTGTCAAGATTTCAGCCTGAAAGTATTTTTTATGCGGTCTTCCCTGCCATCATTTTCAAATGAAAGGTGTCGCTTACAAATCCGCAGCGAATAATGTCTTTCAAAGTTCAACCTGAAATCTGGTGTCAAGATTTTAGCCTGAAATTATTTTTATGCGGTCTTCATGGCTCTCATTTTCAAATCAAAGGCGCCACTTTCAAATGTGCACCGAATAATGTCTTTCAAAGTTCAAATTTGAAATTTGGTGTCAAGATTCCAGCCTGAAATTATTCTTATGCGATCTTCATGGTCCTCATTTTCAAGTGAAAGAGGTCACTTTCAAATCTGTAGCGAATAATGTCTTGCAAAGTTCAAATTTGAAGTTTGGTGTCAAGATTTCAGCCTGAAAGTATTTTTTATGCGGCCTTCACGGCCCTCATTTTCAAATGAAAGGTGTCACTTTCAAATCTACGGCGAATGTCTTTCAAAGTTCAAATTTGAAATTGGGCGTCACGATTTTAGTCCGAAATACTTTTTTTGTGATCTTCATTGTCCTCGGTTTCAATGATAGGCGTCTCATTCAAATTTTCAGCAAATAATGTCTTTCAAAGTTCAAATTTGAAATTTTGTGTCAAGATTTCACCCTGAAAATATTTTTATGCGGTTCTCACGGCCCTCATTTTCAAATGAAAGGGGTCACTTTCAAATCTGCAGCGAATAATGTCTTTCAAAGTTCAAATTTGAAATTTGGTGTCAAGATTTCAGCTTGAATTATTTTTATACGGCCTTCATGGCCCCCATTTTCAAATCAAAGGCGCCACTTTCCAATCTGCAGCGAATAATGTCTTTCAAAGTTCAAATTTCAAATTTGGTGTCAAGGTTTCACTCTGAAAATATTTTTATGCGGTTCTCACGGCCCTCATTATCAAATGAAAGGGGTCACTTTCAAATCTGCAGCGAATAATGTCTTTCAAAGTTCAAATTTGAAATTTGGTGTCAAGATTTCAGCCTGACATTATTTTTATGCGGTCTTCATGACCCTCATTTTCAATTCAAAGGCGCCACTTTCCAATCTGCAGCGAATAATGTCTTTCAAGGTTCAAATTTGAAATTTGGTGTCAAGATTTCACCCTGAAAATATTTTTATGCGGTTCTCACGGCCCTCATTTTCAAATGAAAGGTGTCACTTTCAAATCCGCAGCGAATAATGTCTTTCAAAGTTCAAATTTGAAATTCGGTGTCAAGATTTTAGTCCGAAATACTTTTTTTGTGATCTTCATTCTCCTCGGTTTCAATGATAGGCGTCTCATTCAAATTTTCAGCAAATAATGTCTTTCAAAGTTCAAATTTGAAATTTGGTGTCAAGATTTCAGCCTGAAAGTATTTTTATGCGGTTCTCACGGCCCTCATTTACAAATGAAAGGGGTTACTTTCAAATCTGTAGCGAATAATGTCTTTTTAAAGTTCAAATTTGAAATTTGGTGCCAAGATTTCAGCCTGAAAATATTTTTATGCGGTTCTCACGGCCCTCATTTTCAAATGAAAGGTGTCACATTCAAATCCGCAGCGAATAATGTCTTTCAAAGTTCAAATTTGAACTTTGGTGTCAAGATTTCAGCCTGAAATTATTCTTACACGCGATCTTCATGGCTCTCATTTCCAAATCAAAGGCACCACTTTCAAATCTGCAGCGAATGATGTCTCTCAAAGTTCAAATTTCAAATTTTGTGTCAAGATTTCAGTCTGAAAGTATGTTTTATGCGGTCTTCCCGGCCCTCATTTTCAAATAAAAGGTTTCACTTTCAAATCCGCAGCGAATAATGTCTTTCAAAGTTCAAATTTGAAATTTGGTGTCAAGATTTCAACCTGAAAATATTTATATGCGGTTCTCACGGCCCTCATTTTCAAAAGAAAGGGGTCACATTCAAATCTGTAGCGAATAATGTCTCTCAAAGTTCAAATTTGAAGTGAGCTGTCAAGATTTCAGCCTGAAAGTATTTTTTATGCGGCCTTCACGGCCCTCATTTTCTAATGAAAGGTGTCACTTTCAAATCTGCAGTGAATAATGTCTTTCAAAGTTCAAATTTGAAGTTAGGATTTCAGCCTGAAAATATTTTTATGCGGTTCGTACGGCCCTCATTTTCAAATGAAAGAGGTCACTTTCAAATCTGCAGCGAATAATGTCTTTAACAGTTCAAATATGAAATTTGGTGTCAAGATTTCAGCCTGAAAGTATTTTTCATGCGGTTTTCATGGCACTCACTTTCAAATCGAATGCGTCACTTTCCAATCTACAGCGAATAATGTCTTTTCAAAGTTCAATTTGAAATTTGGTGTCAATATTTCAGGCTGAAATAATTTTTTATGAGGTCTTTATGGTCCTCATTTTCAAATTAAAGAGGTCACTTTCAAATCTGCAGCGAATAATGTCTTTCAAATTTCAAATATGAAATTTGGTGTCAAGATTTCAGCCTGAAATTGTTCTTATGCGATCTTCATGGTCCTCATTTTCAAATGAAAGAGGTCACTTTCAAATCTGCAGCGAATAATGTCTTTAACAGTTCAAATATGAAATTTGGTGTCAAGATTTCAGCCTGAAAATATTTTTCATGCGGTTTTCATGGCACTCACTTTCAAATCGAATGCGTCACTTTCCAATCTACAGCGAATAATGTCTTTCAAAGTTCAAATTTGAAATTTGGTGTCAAGATTTCAGCCTGAAATTATTTTTATGCGGTCTTCATGGCCCTCATTTTCAAATCAAAGGTGCCACTTTCAAATCTGCAGCGAATAATGTCTTTCAAAGTTCAAATTTGAAATTTGGTGTCAAGATTTCAGCCTGAAATTATTCTTATGCGATCTTCATGGTCCTCATTTTCAAATGAAAGAGGTCACTTTCAAATCTGCAGCGAATAATGTCATTTCAAAGTTCAAATTTGAAGTTTGGTGTCAAGATTTCAGTCTGAAAGTATTATTCATGCGGTTTTCATGGCTCTCACTTTCAAATTTAATTTATTTATTTTATTTTATTTTGCCTTTATTTTTAAGTGGGCGGGGTTTCAGCCGAGGCTGCTCTACCAACTCAACCCACTATACATTTACAAATATCCATGCCCGAACCCGGATTCGAACCAGGGACCCTGTACCGCAGTCGAGCTTCCACTGAACTGCGCTACACGGGCCGGCAAAATCGAATGCCTCACTCTCAAAACTACAGCGAATAATGTCTTTTCAAAGTTCAAAATGAAATTTGGTGTCACGATTTCAGCCTGAAATTATTCTTATGCGATCTTCATGGTCCTCATTTTCAAATGAAAGAGTTCCTTTCAAATCGGCAGCGAATAATGTCTTTCAAAGTTCAAATATGAAATTTGGTGTAAAGATTTCAGCCTGAAATTATTCTTATGCGATCTTCATGGTCCTTATTTTCAAATGAAAAAGGTCACTTTCAAATCTGCAGCGAATAATGTCTTTTCAAAGTTCAAATTTGAAATTTGGTGTCAAGATTTCAGCCCGAAATACTTCTTTTGCGGTCTTCATGGTCCTCGGTTTCAACTGATAGGCGTCACATTCAAATTTTCACCGAATAATGTCTTTCAAAATTCAAAGTTTTGTTTGCGTTTTGTCCATATGTCCATACGAACCCAGTTTTGAACAACCTGGAATTCTGGTAGTCTGTACCTGGTGTCCCAGACAGCCTTCACATTCTTTTATCTTAATCTATTTTTCAGATGCTGCTTCTCTTTTTTGAATTGCGATCCCGTCGGCCATCTTGAAATTGGTTTTACTTACAGCTCAGTTTCTTTGGGAAAAAGATCAAATGCGTGGTTTCGGTAACAGTGATCAAATAACCAAAATAATTTATGTCTACCAACTACCACCCCCCTCCCCGTCTTTTCTCGAGATAGTGAGAGGAGAGGGGGTGTACAATTCCCTACCACTAATTTCAACATATCGGTCCAATGCGGGTTACGTTTTTTCGTACTCTGCGGGCACGAATGCGAAAATAAATGCAGGTTTTTTGTCTCGACCCCGCGAAGTCTTGCGTACACAGCATGACATGACTAACGAGGGTTGCGGCTGTCCTAATTTCACGATAATAAATTTTATCTCATCCGTGTATGGAGCATACAACTTTGCTCCCAAAGTTAATTAACATGCAGGCCTCGGCAATTTTTTTTCTAAACAGAACCTGCCAGGTCTCATTCATTTATCCTGTAACCCGTATACCCAATTCCTGATTGGTACAACTTGTTACGGATCGGGATCAATTTTATTCCCACGTTGTTCGCGTGCCCATTTTCGATTCGAAAGACGGAGAGGAATCGAAGAGGTGAAATGACAATTGTATTGGTTCGGTTCCAAGAAGAGTCAGAAATAAACTTCTTTTCCGAAACCAATAATTAATGAAAACCATTCGCCAAGTAAGATTATTGAACCAGTAAAACGGCCAGCGTAAATGAAATTAATTGGAAACCTCTCTATTTTTAGAGTTTCGATTTGAAAATCGTTTCCAGCTTTCGCGGCTCTTGCGTTTTGGATCGGAAGGCGTCGTCCTTACGCCTCTTTGGAGTGGGTGGGTGGGTGGGGGCGAGATTACAAAAATTACATAATGCATGCGAATGTAAACTCACAACTGCAAACACGCAAGTGACCCATATACGTACTATAAGCGAGGACAGAATCGCCGTAAATTGTTCTGCATTATAACTTAATTATGTATGCACGTTAGGCCGTTTCGAAGTAGGTCTCTCCCAGCCGCCCACGGATTAAGTTTCTATTTTTGTTTCCGGGCAAACAATGTAAAAGTGCAACGACGTATCGCGGAAATGCCAGATGTCCGCATTTGCTATTTCGACATCAATATTCCAATTATATCGTTGAGTGTAAACATCAAAATGTGTCAACTACTGCGCGCCTTTTTATAATCGCAGCGTGAATGGTCTAAATTCCCGAACCGAAGAAAACAAAATGAATGTATACGGGATCATGCAAAAAAAAATATTTTCTATGGAACACCCTGTATATTTGAATCTAAAAAGATAGCATATTAAATTCTCTTTTCAAAAATACAACACTAAACAATTCAAAAATATTCAATATTTAAAAAAAAATCTTTTTGAATTTTTTTTTATTTGTTCGAATCATTTGAACCTTTTTTAAAATTATTTTTAATCATTTTGAATGTTTTTTGAATTCTTTAAATCACTGAAATCTACTGTACTGAAAACTACTTTACCTGACTCCGCATTTCTCCGTATCTCGAAAACGGCAGAAAGAAACTTTTGTAAATTTGTCTGTATCTCTTTTAGCTAAGAAAGAAGATACCTGGAAAATTAAAATATTGTACATTTCAGAATGACCCTACATTTTTTTTGAATATCTGCAGTTTTCAAATAAGTATTTTTTACGAGATTTTTTACATAGGACGACACCCTGTAGATTTGAATCTAAAAAGATAGCATATTAAAATCCTTTTTCAAAAATATATTACTACCAAAAATCAATAACATTTACTATTGGTTATTGAAGTTTTAAAAAAATGTTAAAAAAATTAAAAATCTTTTTGAATTTTAAAAAAAATCTCTTTTTAATTAGTCTGAATCTTGTTTGAATGAATAAAATATACATAATGATATACATAATGAATGAATAAAATATACATAGAGTTCCATTAAAAAAAGATACTTATATTTATTTATAAAACGGCAGATTATTCAACAATCATCAATCATTATAAAGAAACATTTGTAATACACATTTTTCAATATCTCTTTTAACTAAGAAAATTTAAGGTCGTTTTGAAATTGATTTGTTTTTATTTACCCGCTCTCTTAAAGAGACCAGGAAAAATTAAATAATTGCCAATTTCAGAATGCCCCTATATTTTCTTACTTAAAAAAGATGCAAAAAAAATTACTATTGCAAAGGGTGTTTATAATGATTGTTGAATAATCATGCTGCGACTTTGATACGCTATTTTTTTAGATTAAAATATGCACTATGTTCCATTAAAAAACGACAGATTAAGATAAAGAAACTTTTGTAATAAACATTTTTTTATTTTCCCCCGTATCTTGTAACGAGCAAAATCAAAATTTGAAAATGTTCACTCCCTTAACAGATACGAGGGAAAATTAAAAAAATTGCCATTTTCAGAATGACCTGTATTTTCTCAGTTAAAAGAGATACAGAAAAATGCGAGGAAAAATGCTTACTACAAAAGTTTCTTTATGATCATCTTTGAATAATTTGCCGATTTTAAAATAAGTATACGAGATCAGCTTAAAAAGTTATAGGACCTAACCTCATTTTTTTTAATAAGACATCCTGCACATTGAAAAATAAAAAGCTAGCATATTAAATTCTATTGTAACATCACAAATAATTTGAATATTAAAATCTGTTTTCAAAAACATTAACATTGAAATAATTTTTAAAAATTCAATAACTCAAAAGACTGAAGGAAGACTTAAAAAAATTCAAATTTTTTTGAACTTTTGTTGTATAATTTTGAACCATTTGAAACTTTTTAAAAAATCTTTTTAGATATAGATTGCATTTTCCAAATTGAAAATTCCGATTAATGTTGAATTTTTGTAATTATAAATTTAAAATCGAAATAGAAATCCAATATATAAATATCTCGTGGCACAGTGTTTATGGTCGCACTCCTCCACAAACGCTCGACCGATTTTTATGAATTTTTATAATATCTTCACAGTTATTCTGCTATTCGGGGAGAAGACAAATCAAATATCAAATAATTAGTAACTAATAAGCTGTGTTCAAGATAAGGATGTCTATCATGGGGATCTCCGAAACCATACAAGATACGACGATGGCAAATTAGACAAAAGTTGCACAATTAAAGAGTTGTTATGCTTTAAAGAGAACCAAAAAATTCCGACTACTTCCGAAGATATGCTCGAAAAACCGAAATTTGCCGATCTGGTTTTTATTCTTTTCTGATGTTATTTGAACAGATACAAGATCGTTGTCACTTTTTGAGCACCCTTGCACAACCCCCTAATCAAGTGAGAATAGCTATCGGATAAATTTTCCATTTTCCAGGAAATTTGTCCGATACGTATATTCTCACACGGTTAGGGCGTTGTGCGCGAGTGCACCATCCCGTTGAAACTAACAGTTTCCAACTTTTGTTTTTTGTGTATGTGCCGTATATTGTTGTATTCGCAATAAAAACTGCTACTAATACAGTGTGTACTTTTTTTACGGGCCATACAGAAAAATAAAGTTGATCATTTCTCCGAAACGAAAGTTGTATTGAAAATCTCTCAACTGTATCTTGTAGAGCTCAAAAGTGGCAATGAGAAAGTGTTTTTTGTTTTTCTATACTGTTCACCAGGTAAATCGGCAAATTTCGTTTTTTCTGGCATATCTTCGGAAGTAATCGGAATTTGCTGGATTTCTTTAAATCACGATAATAACTCTTTAATTACCCATCTTTTCTCTAGTTTGACCATCGTCGTATCTTCTATGGTTCCCGAGATCCCCATGATAGATGCCCCTATATTGGACACAGTGTATAAGTAATTACAGTAGAACCTCGCGAATCCGAACTAATTGGTGACCGGAGGTTGTTCGGATTAACAGCGAGGCAGAGCATGCAAAGATTGACGTTAAGATATACAGTACGTTGCATTAAAAAAAGCCCAATTTGGGTCAAATCTCAGAAACGCTGGTCCAAATTTTCTTTACTACGCCACTGGATTCTACGTTAAAACATAAAACAGACAGTTTTTACCTTTTTCTATCTCATATGGGTAGTAAGATATGATAACATCCCAAAAAGTCAAACTTTAGTTTTCACCCTGTATCTCAGAAACAAACGTAGCAAGATTGATTCTGTTTGTAGTATTAAAATTATCACAAAAAAGTGGCACATAAACACACCTAATTTGGATTGGTTCATTCCCATAAAATTACTAAAAAATAAAATTATCTTTTTATTAATTATTATTATCATCATGTATAAATTTAATTAGCATAATTTAAGGGATGATATGTGGAAATGTAATATCAATTTGATGTAATTAGTATCCCCTAAATAAGATTTATTAACGAGCGGGTCTCTTATGGTTTTAGCATTGTTTAAAAGTATTTAAACAATGGTTTTAGACTTTCTGTCCGTCCGTCCGTCCGCTTGTGTACATGATCGAACGGTTTCCAATTTTAGAATTCTGTTTTCAGTATTAGGTAGGCAATGCTCAAGGGACTGACTGAATAAATTTTGGTCGTTTCTGTCCGTCCATCTGTGTTTGTCCATATTGTTTATTCATTCGTACGCATTTTTATTACTGTAACGTTATTGATACTTGACTTGAACTTCAAACCGGCGGGTTTAAACTTGACTTTTTTTATTTACTAATTTTGAAAGTTATCTGATAAACAAAGGCAGAACAGTTGAATAGAACATTGAAGTTTAATTAAACGGTTCATAAATATATTATAACGACGAGTGTAAAACAACAGCAATTACGCTTGCAAAATAGAACCTTGAGAAAGAAATTAACAATACTCAATGATGTATTATTCATAAAAGTACGGAATATATACAGTAGAGGAAAACAAACGGTGACGAAGACGGTACAACAGTTCAAGAGTACAAATTAGACAATTGAACAATGGACCTTTGTGTGGATTACCGTTTTTGATTTTCAATCGCGCAGGTACTACATGAAAACAAAACACGATATTATGTGAAGGACGTTGGTGGTACCAGCAATTCTCCTTCGCATCCCTGGATTCAGAAAAAGAAGACTTTTTTGAATGTTAGTTTTCAGACGGATCTTGCTAGACCGAGGTGATTGCGCTGTCTAAATCAAAAGAATTTCTTTGTCTCCCTTGCAGAACTCTCTGGACACAAAGTAAAAAAGTTCTGGTCGAAGCAAATGAAGCTTGGTCCAAATTGACCTTTCACGGCATTCAAGCACGAAACAAAATTTATCGCTGAAAACTCCCGCGATCAACTTTTCGTAATCATAATGAAAAAAAAAAAACTTTCATCAGCGCTCCTCGACTGTATCGATTTACAATGGCATTATTTCACATAAAAGTCTTCGCTTCCGACGCGTATTCAAAGGACTTCTCATTATTTTTTTTTCTCCCAAGTGGAGCACTCCGAAAGGGCGACATCTGCCTCATTTCGCCATCCGCTTATTCTCCAAAATTATACCAAATCACGTTCCGTTTCGATAAAATGGGCTCGAAGCGACTTTTTTTCGAAAATTAAATTACGAAAGCCTCGAGCTTTTGCCGATGAAAGATAATTACCGAGCCCGTTTGCTTTTGTGTCTGGAAACGCGAAATTAAATTGCATTTACCTTTGAGGGAGAGGCGAATGCTCAACGGTATGTAGAAAATTTGTAGTTACGAGGTAGTTAGCCGTTAAAATCGATATGACTTCACTATCAATTTCGACGTCTCGTTCTCATTGTAATTTAACCTTCTTTGGCGTTTTCGCCTTTCCTTTCAATTTCGCTGGAAACCTTTCGAGACTCTTTTGTTGTTGAGAGATTACTTTTTCATACGACTCGACATTTTTCAGTATATGTGCCATAATTTGGTTCATTCGTCGTAATAATTGTCAATATCTGTCCAAAATGAAAGGCAACTAAGTTCAAATTTTCTGCAATATGTCCGATAAATTAGAGCGTTTTGCGCGGGTGCTCCATCCTGTTGAAACCAAGTGTAGTTTTTGTGTGCCGTATAGCGCTGTATTCGTGTTAAAAATCACTACTCAATACTTTTCCATAATTTGACCGTCTCCGTATCTTCTATGGTTTCCGAGATACTCATGATACACATCCTTCTCTTGCACACAGTGTACCTATACTAGGAGTAATTCACTGTCGGAAGATCAGCACCCTTACCCGAAAAATTCGTCCCCTGGGTAAACTAGCCCGTAAGTAAATTTGATCGCACATTCACCTCCGCCCTCAGGAATATTCGCCTCAAAGAATACCGAATAATTCCCGAAACTGCCTCTTGGAACACTGCTCCGAATATTCGTATTAAACAAAAACTCTCCCCCTCTCCAGTAACATTCGCTTTGTAAATTTCTCCCCAAACATTCACCACCGGAAAATTCGCGCCTCCAAAACGTTCACTCACGCCTTAATCCTGAAAACTGCATATTCCTATTTTACTCCTCCAATTTTAACGACGTAAACCTTTAAAGCTCTAAAAATTTTGATTTTAAATTAATTACAGTTTTTGGTAGATGATTAACCTCGGTGTCAGACGTTGCTATTTCGCAATATTTTAGTTGCAGTGCGATTCGCTACCCTTTTCATTTGTTTGTTTGTGTTGTTGTCTTTTACAGATTTGCAGAACGCGCTCTTCTGAATTCAGACGGGCGCCAGTACCACAATTCAAAGCCAATATTTGTTATTTTTGATGATTCCTTGACCAACGTTTGATTACATATTGGTTTCCAATACCATCGAATTCTAATTATTACATTTGCTTGATATTCACTTAGGGATTACTTATAGCTCCGTTATTTTCTACGGAAGCATGTTTTGCTATTGATATTCTCTGACTACGTGTTGATCTCCTTTTTAGTAAAAACTCGAAAGCATTGCTGCAATTTCAAATTTCTGCAAAATTGTTTCAATATTTTGAAAATATTGGATTCGTTACTTTCATGTTGAAAACTCCCTACATATCATATTTCAACGCGTTTTTTCCATCCTCATTTAGGTGGGCCATCGTAACGCCCTGTATATTTGAATTCAAAAAGATACCACATTGAATTCTTTTTTCGAAAATCTAACACACCAGAGATTCAAGTGATTCAAAAGATTGAATAGTTTTTAAAAATTTTCAAATTAAAAAAAAATGCAAAACTTCAAAAAGATTTTTGAATTTTTTTAGTGTTAGTTTTTTATAATGAGTTTTAAATAATGTGCGGTTGCGGTGTCAGGTAAAAAAGTTATCAGACCTAACCTCACTGTTAAATGAAACGCCCTACATATGTATTTTAATTTAAAAATATAGCAATTACATTTCCGTGTCAAAAATATAACACACCAGAGGATATTAAAAAAAAGATTCAAAAAGATTAAAAATCATTTAAAAAAGGTTCAAACAATTCAAAAAAGATTTCTGAATTAAAAAAAAATATTTTTCGGATCTTGAAATTGAGACTCAAAAGGTTATTATTGTGGTTTCTATAGGCGGTCGATTTCGACGTACCACGTCATCATCAGGCCGAGCTGGAAAGTTTACATTAACTCAAATCAGCTACAACTTTTGTATTGGAAGCGTTTAGGTTAACGTGGTGCTTCTCAAGGTAGTATACTTGGTCCCCTATTCTTCAACGTACATTGTAAGATAAATGCGTGCTACAAAGCTCTTATTCTCTAACTTACTGAAAATGAATAAAGCAAGAGAGAACTAAAAATAAATAAAACAAATGTCTTAAAGAAAAAAATAAATTTAACGCTTTGCTGAATAAAGAATGCCATAAATTGTTGGTTAGCGTGCATTGTGGTAGTATAACTGTAAAGTTGTAATTATTCTCAAATACGTAAATTAAGGAGAATTCCTTAAATCACGTAATCTGCCCGAGATTTATATAAATAGTAAATTAGTAACGTAATAACGGGTTTACTTGTCTTTGTCATTCTTTTACAAGAAATATCAAATTATATCTTTTAGTCTTGTCTCGCTGCTAAGATGTAAACCTTGGGACACACGAAATTCAAAAATAGATTTTGTCTTCTTGTACTTCATCGACACGTGTACCACGATCGTAAGCAAATGTATGATTTGGTCCTTCGTTGGAGATGTATTCTCTCCGCAATCTGTGCTATGTTGATTGTGGGAAGCCGAATACCAAAGACATATGACTCAAAACAATATAGAAATGTCCCAACAAATTAAGTAGATTCCTCAAAGAATGCCAACAATTGGAAACGGGAAACATCCAAAGCATCCAAAATTAGGAACTATAATCAAAAAATTAAAAAAAGTCGTAATTTCCATCTGAATAAAAAACCCATGACGTTGAAACTTTCTTAAGCTCAGTAACAGATAGAGTATAGTCCAGGCCTACTACTTTCTCGTAGTGAATATCCTCTTGACACTCCGTTCTTAAGATCTTTGCTCCTGAGCCTTAAAACAGATACGTCTCGTCCAGATTTTCCCTTTTAATTTATTTTTGGGACACTTCGTTCTTATTGGCACTTTGTCCCCTAAACACAGACTGGTTCGTTCAAATTTTCCGTTTGCCATATAGGTTTCTTTCCTATTCATTCTGCATATGATGCGACAAATACAAAAAAAATAACTTCAATAAATTAAAAACAATTTTTGAAAATTCAGATAATTCCATGGCGCAAATTTTAAAATTTGATAATTCATATTTTGAGTCGTGAAAAAATCTACATATAATTCAAGACATACATACAAAAAATGATTTTAATACATCTAAAAAAAATCGGAAAATTCATATCTATGGCGCCGATTTCAAAATTTCATAATTCATACTTTGAGTCGTGAAGATATCTGCATGATTCGACAAATACTTGCAAAAAATAATTTTAAAAAATTGGAAAATTTAAATAATTCCATAGCGCAGATTTCAAAATTTGATAATTCATATTTTGAGTCGTGACGATATCTACATATGATTCGACAAATTCCAAAATAATTTTAATAAATTATTTAAAAAATCGAAAAATTCAGATAATTCCATGGTGCAGATTTTAATATTTGATAATTCATATTTTGAGTCGTGACAATATGATTCGACAAATAAGTACAAGAAAATGATTTTAATAAACTAATAAAGAATAAACCCCGTAGTGTATGGATTCTATAAAAATGTTTTACTTTCAAAAATGTATTTTTGAAATGTTTTATCGGTCGCTATTGTTATTTGGGAAAATAAAAAAAAATGCAAATACAATTGTTTTAGAGAGCCGAAAGATAGTTTCAAAAATTTTTATTTTTATTCAATAAGAAGTCCTTAAAATAAGGAAATTATGAAGATTGTTCGAAAAACAAAATAACGCCAATCGGCACCAAATCAAACATTGGAGTTTTACGGCATGAGAGAGACAATGATATATAATAATATGATGGCGATGCATTCAAATGAATCCATTCGGATTCTACCAAGAAAAGTGCCCATAGAAGATACATACAGATAGAGGAACGGTCCATTTCCGGCCGTTTAAGACAGGGGAAAATGAAAATTGACATTTTCAGTTTTCCGAAATATTTCAGTTATTTTCACGGATTTATGTCAAGTTTTTTAGTTACAAAAAAGGACAACTTTGCCCCCATTTAACCAACATTGAATCTCTCACGGAGACCACATGGTAACCCACGAATTTGAACCACCCTGTAACAAATCTCCCTCTTACAAAAATTGACTTAAACAACGACTCAGCGGATGTGTATATAAGTAATTGTATTGGTGTAATTTGATATAATGGGGTCATCCCGCCTTCATTTTTTATTTCTGATCCACAAAGTACATTAAAAATAAAAAGACCCGTGTGCCCTCAATTTTTATTTGCGAGTAAAATAAACACAAAATAAATTATTGTAAAGCTGTGTTTTTAGTCCGAATTTGAAACGATTCAGACTAAATACGTCACAAACCTACAACCAATCACGTAGAAGTGAGCTGGCAACCTTACGCGAGGGTCTGACGTTTGTCACATTTGACGTTTTGAGAGGGATGTTTAACTGCATCTAGCACGAAAGTGACAAGTGCCTGTGACAGATGACGCAAGTTATAAATGCCATTCTCCTGCAATATTGCCAAGTCGTTATGTCATCTGAATGGTCCTAGGAGCTGATTGGTCGGGCTTATTACGTCACAGAGCCCGCCACAATCATATCGTTTTGAATAAACATTTAAAACCGCACATGTTCATTATTTTTTTGCTAATCAGCCTCTATTTTTAAATAAACTTTTACTATCCAAAAAAATGTTTTATGGTTTCAGGTACACGCTTATTAAATTAGAACTGCTGAATTCAACTATACTGTAAACCTCCATTAGATCTCAAACTCCTTTGAACTCCCTGAAGAAAGAGCTGAGGAAGATTGATCCATTTATATGCATATTTTTTGCTATATTGCTAACAAATATGCAGTGTACTTATTGCTGGGTGGTTATTGATAACTTCACACTGGTCTTGACAACATGTATCTATTAGCCGTGTCATAACGAATCTCCCAAGAACGGAGTGTCGTGGCAGGCACTCACAAAGAGAAAATTGAACGTCTGGACATGATTTTATATATCATCAAATGTTTCTATGTCGTCCATTAATATTGTAAATAAGACCGGACTCATTACTCCACCTTGCCTCCGCCCTTCCGATGTTAAGAATTCCTTTGATGTACCATTATTGCTAATTACGTAATATCTCGTATTCTTGTACAATGTTATTAATTTTAGATCGACTCCTCTGTTTTGCAGGCTCTCCCATATTATTCCCCTCGGTGCTTTGTCAAAAGCTTTCTTCAGATCTATAAATCCTATGTACTTTTTTATTGGATTGCCGTGTATTTGAAATAATTTTCTTTATTATAAATATGTTATCCTGCACGCTTCTGCCTTTGCGGAAACCACTCTCGACTTCTAGGAGGGTTGGTTCTATTATTTTTCTTAGTTTACTCTCCAAGATTTGTTCGTAAAGTTTTAGGGGTGCGCTCAATAAAGTGATACTCCTGTAACTATCATTATCACATTGTTTATTGTCTCCTTTCTTAAAAATTGGAACTATTTGACCAATTTCCCAATCTTTTGGTATCTGTTCCTCCTTCCATATTTTATTATGCAACTCTCGTATTTTCTTCATTGCTTCTCTTCTCTTCCCATCATTTGTACGGGGCTTTCCCGTTTTTCATTTTCCGTAAAGCAGCTTTAATTTCCTCTTTTGATATATTTTCTAGTTGTTGGTTATCCTGTCGATTCTCTTGGTTCTCGTGTTCTGTCTCTTTCTTATCATGGTTGTTTTTATTGCCTTCATCCATTCCCTCCCGATCACTTTGCTCATTATTTAATCTTCCTCCTAACAGCTCCTGGAAATACTCTCTCCATCTATCCATAATGTCGTCAGGATGGGTCAGAATTTGGCCTACTTTATTTTTGATTACCCTAGTTCCTAATGGTTTCCTGTTTCTCAGCGATTTCTGAATTTTGTAAAACAGTTTTTGATTTTCTTTACTATTACTTCAATCCTTTTCCCAAATTCTTGCCATGCTGCTTCCTTTGCTTCTTTGACCATATTTTTTACTTTTCTCCTTTGTTCCTTATATTGGTTGTATTTATCTTCGTTCTTACTTACTTATAATCATTATTAAAAATCTGAAAAATGGAACAATGCGAAAAACCAAAAAAATCTAAAATACAAAAAACAACACGTTACATTTTAAATGCAGGCACTTATAATATTCAGGAGAGGGGGGCGGGTATGTTTACTTCAGGTGGTTTTGAAAAATTCGAAAACCAAAAAAATATAAAAATAAAAAAACAACATTTATTTACATATTTATTTATTATTATCCCTCTCTTGTTCTAGGCCCTTAACAGGCTTGCGCCCAATTACAGAAACATAATCTATACTTATACAATTTTAAAATAGTATTATCTCGAGTATTATGTTAGCTGACTCTTGATGATACATAATTACATACCTACCTATGAAACAAAAATTAAATAAAAAAATAAATTTTTATTTTTAATCAAACAAAACTGTATATGTACCTATTTCCAGTTTCCAAAAAAAAATGTCAACACTCCATCGAATAGATTCGCAGAAATTGAAGAATCTTAGTATTCTGGAAATCTTATGAATCTGACGTATCTAAAAATCGGCAGAACCATAAGAAACAGAAAGATTCCATGAGTCCTTGAAGAAACAAAAGAATTCGAAACAATCGAAGGTCCTAATAATAAAGATGCAGGTAGGTACTTTGTAATTTATTCTTGAGGGAGGAATGCTTTCTTTACCCCTCCGTTCCTCTCTAGATCGTAAGTCACAATGACAACTTGCACCTCCTGAAGCCTACTGAAGAAAACCGAGGAACTGTAAGAAGTTGGGAACATAGAACGTGGCAGAGAACAGTCTGCACTTGTCAACAATACGTATACGTCAAAGCAAATTATATAATAATTAAGAATGAGATTAGAAGTGAAGGGCAACACTTTCAGTTTACCAACAACCAGTTTTGAGGAGAAAGTTCACCCACACGTAGGTACGCGTCACCCTCGTTTTTCAAACGGCGCTAATTGCCCAGAGGGGACTGGACTATGTTTCTTTTGTGTTGGGCACGATAATTAAAAACGTTTAATTAGCTAGTTTCTGCTAATGCCCTCGTCCGAACAACAAAGCAAATGAACGACGAACAAGCGCGCAGCGCGATGGCATTCAGTTGCCGTTCTCCAATTGTTCTTCGGTATTATTTAAAGTTGTGAAAAAGGGAATGATAGGAGGAGAGGTCAACAATCTTCCTTGTGTTAGTAAAAGCAAAATGTTCCCGTCCCGTCTACCTCAAAAAACCAACAAGAACGGAACAAATGCGCAGATGTGACGATCGACGGCAATCAAAGACGTATGCGCTTTGCACGTGCACGAATATCGAATAAGCGCGACGATCGAACGTACGTCGTCTCGTTGACCTGCACCGACAACAGCTGACTGCCATAACAAAAGCGCCAACTCCATTCTTTCCGAACTGATTATTATAATTAGCCACTAATAGCAATAGTAAATAAACGGTCACTTAGTCGACCCTGGGCATACAGGTCAAAGAAATAACACGCGCGCCTAAAGACAAAACGTAAACAAAGAATGGAGACCTTGTGCCGACGTTAGGAAACACGGAAGTGAAACGCTCAAACTAGTTTTTCGAGCAATTAGCTGTCACAGAATGTGCTTTACAATCGTCTAATTTGTAAATCCCCCCGAAAAGGGGAATGTTTGTAATCTGCATGGGGTAATATGGCAGCCGCGATTAGTGGTGGTCTAAACAAAGAAAGGGCAGAAGATTCTACGCGCTACTAATTGCAAATTCACTTACGGTGGATGTCATTCGGGTCCGTCACGCTACGATCTCGCGAATGGCAGCTGCAGTTTCGCAAATCACGTCAATATAATTTGATATTTTGCACAAAAATACAAACGGGAATCTTTCGAACGCAATCTGCCAACTTCACACGAAAACAGACAGATATCAACTGTGCGCGCTCGTTTCGATTGCGTACCGCTACGGTGCAGTGGCGCTGCGATACACGACCGCTTCAGGTTCGTACTTCGATATTTTGTAAATTGCACTTTCTAAGCAAGGGACGCGAAATCAAGGCTTCTCCATAATTATTAGGTAAATTCACTGAACGCCAGGATATGTGGATATGGGTTTAACCAATTTAGCTAATTTTACATCTGTAATTGAAATAAGTTTAAAGTAAGGGACTAAAGAAAGTTCCAGAAGCAACATCAGCTAGTTTTTGTGTTTGTGCGTTTTGCTTGTTGAAAATCGCAGTTACGCCCCGACATTTTTGATATGTAGCACCATGTAGCACTTTAAGATAATTAAGATTTCTTTTAATTGAAAATTAATAACTTAATTAATTAATTTGTTATATTGGTCCCTTGTTGCGTAGTATTTGTCTTCTGGCCCTAAGTCGACTATTTTTCTTTCAGCTTATTCGATTGCTTTACATCGAATACATTTATTTCATCTGTAATGTGTTTAATCGAGCCCTAATTACGACACAGATTAGAGTTCTCAAGTTAAAATAAATTTTTTAGTGGTACCTACTTAGATTCAGGTGTTATTAAAAATTCCTTAATTCATTCTTTGAACCTTTGGAGGCGCTTAAGGCTGCTGAATTTTTCACATTAATAGAATTTACGTCAATAACCCACTTACTCTTGCGTTTTTGGGTAAGTCAAATTCTAATCAGCAGAAACAAAATTTGTCCTCCACAATAATATTTACAGGTTGCTGGGTTGGGCTTATTAACCGTTCGCTCCTCAAAGAAGCTCTCGAAAAGGTATTGGTACGACAGAAATTCAACTTAATCCACCAAAAATCGATGGTAAATCAAGTGGTATTTGGCTTCGGCACTTGCAATAACGATGTGGCACCCTTTATATGCATTTCAATTATTTTTAACGTTAAAAATTCAGGTTTTGTGTTATTATTATGTATTGAAAGTTAATTTTGTTTAAATAATCCCCTTTTGTTTTGTGTAGATCTTTGTTCAGTTGTGTTACGTGTTAAAAGAGAAAGTATTTGTAATAGTGTTATCTCCGGTCGTTGTGATAAAAGTTGTTTATCGCTGCTTAAAAGCTAATTAGTTTCAAGATAAGGTAGTGTTATCGCGGAAGTTTTTAATACAGGTCTTGATTATTCTAAAACGATGCATTATTTTGATAAGAAAAAGCGATATGGTTTAGAAAGTTAAAAAGAGAGGGAAATGGTTTTAAATAGAAGAAACGGACGTTAATCGTGACTTTTTTGGTGGTGTTACTTGTTTGGTTTTTTTAGTTAGCTGTCAATTGTTTTGGCGGTTGGCAGATTTGACGTATTTAAATGTATTATTGCAAGAGTATTAAGAGAATTAAAGAAGCAAAGTTCAAGAAGTAAGTAGTTGATTCTTAGTACATGTTTTTCATCACGAAAGAGTTAATTTTACATCAGTAATTCAATTAAGTCGAAATTTAAGTACAAGTAAAGAAGTAAAGAAAGTACCAGAAGCAACATCAGCTAGTTTTTGTGTTTTGCGTTTTGCTTGTTGAAAATCGCAGTTACGCCCCGACATTTTTGATATTTAGCACCGAGTAGTACTTTAAGATAGTTAAGATTTCTTTTAATTAAAAATTAATAACTTCATTAATTAATTAATTTGTTATATTGGTCCCTTGTTGCGTAGTATTTGTCTTCTGGCTCCAAGCGACTATTTTTCTTTCAGCTTATTCTATTGATTTACATCGAACACATTTATTTCATCTGTAAATGTGTTGAATCGAACCCTAATTACGACAACGATTAGAGTTCTCAAGTTAAAATTTTTTAGTGGTACCTACTCAGAGTCAGGTGTTATTAAAAATTCCTTAATTCATTCTTTGAACCTTTGGAGGCGCTTAAGGCTGCTGAATTTTTCAAATTAATAGAATTTACGTCAATAACCCACTTACTCTTGCGTTTTTGGGTAAGTCAAATTCTAATCAGCAGAAACAAAATTTGTCCTCCACAATAATATTTACAGGTTGCTGGGTTGGGCTTATTAACTGTTCGTCCCTCAAAGAAGCTTTCGAAAAGGTATTGGTACGACAGAAATTCGAGTTAAGCCACCAAAAATCGATAGCAAATCAAGTGATATTTGGCTTCGACACTTGCAATAACGATGGGACATCCTTTATATGCATTTCAATTATTTTTAAGATTAAAAATTGAGGTTTTGTATCATAATTATTCATTGAATGTTAATTTTGTTTAAATAATCGCCTTTTCTTTTGTTTTGATCTTTGTTTAGTTGTCTTGCGTGTTAAAAGAGAAAGTATTTGTAACAGTGTTATCTCCGGCCGTTGTGATAAAAGTTGTTTATCGCTGCTTAAAAGCTAATTAGTTTCAAGATAAGGTAGTGTTGTCGCGGAAGTTTTTTACACAGGTCTCGATTACTCTAACTAAGACGATGCATTGCTTTGTTAAGAAAAAGGATATGGGTTAGAAAGACAGGGAAATGGGTTTATATAGAAGAAACGGACGTTAATCGTGACTCTTTTGGTCGTATACGTCAATTTGTTTTGGCAGTTGGCAGTTTTGACGTATTTAAATGAATTAGTGCAAGACCAGTTAGTCTTGGAAAGTTTTTATAGAAGTAAATTAGTTGCGTGCTACGAGTATTAAGAGAATTAAAGAAATGAAGTGGCTGTAAAGTAAGTAGTTGATTCTTAGTACCCGGTTTTTCATCATGAAAGAGTTAATTTTACATCTGTAATTCAAATAAGTTTAAATTTAAGTAAGGAACTAAAGAATGTTCCAGAACATCAGCTAGTTTTTGTGTTTGTTTGTGTGTTTTGCTTGTTGAAAATCGCAGTTACGCCCCGACATTTTTGATATTTATCACCGAGTAGCACTTTAAGATAATTAAGATTTCTTTTAATTAAAAATGAATAACTTAATTAATTAATTAATTTGTTATATTGGTCCCTTGTTGCGTAGTATTTCTCTTCTGGCCCTAAGCGACTATTTTTCTTTCAGCTTATTTGATTGATTTACATCGAATACATTTATTTCATCCGTAAATGTGTTTAATCGAGCCCTAATTACAACACAGGTTAGAGTTCTCAAGTTAAAATTTTTTAGTGGTACCTACTCAGTCAGGTGTTATTGAAAATTCCTTAATTCATTTCTTTGAACTTTTGGAGGCGCTTAAGGCTGCTGAATTTTTCAAATTAATAGAATTTACGTCAATAACCCACTTACTCTTGCGTTTTGGGGTAAGTCAAATTCCAATCAGCAGAAACCAAATTTGTCCTGTTCGCCCCTCAAAGAAGCTCTCGAAAAGGTATTGGTACGACAGAAATTCCAGTTAAGCCACAAAAAATCGATGGTAAATCACGTGGTATTTGGCTTCGGGACTTGCAATAACGATGAGACACCTTTTGTATGCATTTCAATTATTTTTAACGTTAAACATTGAGGTTTTGTATTATAATTATTTATTGAATGTTAATTTTGTTTAAATAATCGTCTTTTGTTTTGATCTTTGTTCAGTTGTGTTACGTGTTAAAGGAGAAAGTATTTGTAATAGTATTATCTCCGGCCGTTGTGACAAAAGTTGTTTATCGCTGCTTAAAAGCTAATTAGTTTCAAGATAAGGTAGTGTTGTAGCGGAAGTTTTTAACACAGGTCTCGATTACTCTAAGACGATGCATTGCTTTGTTAAGAAAAAGGATATGGTTTAGAAAGAGAGGGAAATGGTTTTATATAGAAGAAACAGACGTTAATCGTGATTCTTTTGGTCGTGTACGTCAATTTGTTTTGGCGGTTGGCAGTTTTGACGTATTTAAATGAATTAGTGCAGAACCAGTTAGTCTTGGAAAGTTTTTGTAGAAGTAAATTAGTTGCGTATTACGAGTATTAAGAGAATTAAAGAAGTGAAGTTCTAGAAGTAAGTAGTTGATTTTTAGTACCCGTTTTTTCATCATGAAAGAGTTAATTTTACATCTGTAGTTCAAATAAGTTTAAGTTTAAGTACAAGTAAGGAAGTAAAGAAAGTTCCAGAAGCAACATCAGCTAGTTTTTGTGTTTGTTTGTGCGTTTAGCACCTAGTGTAGTATTTGTCTTCTGGCCCTCAGCGACTATTTTTCTTTCAGCTTATTTGATTGATTTACATCGAATACATTTATTTCATCTGTAAATGTGTTTAATCGAGCCTAAATTACCACCCACATTAAGGTTCTCAAGTTAACATTTTTTAGTGGTACCTACTCAGAGTGAGAGTCAGGTGTTATTAAAAATTCCTTAATTAATTCTTAGAACTTTTGGAGGCGCTTAAGACTACTGAATTTTTCAAATTAATAGAATTTACGTTAACCCACTTATTCTTGCGTTTTGGGGTAGGTAAGTCAAATTCTAATCAGCAGAAACCAAATTTGTCCTCCACCATAATATTTACACGTTGCTGGGTTGGGCTTATTAACCGTTCGCTCTCGAAAATGTATTGTTACGACAGAAATTCGAGTTAAGCCACCAAAAATCGATGGTAAATCATATGGTATTTGGCTTCGGCACTTGCAATAATGATGGGACACCCTTTATATGCATTATTGAGGTTTTGTATTATAATTATTTATTGAATGTTAATTTTGTTTAAATAATCGCCTTTTATTTTGTTTTGATCTTTGTTCAGTTGTGTTACGTGTTAAGTTGTTTATCGCTGCTTAGAAGCTAATTAGTTTCAAGATAAGGTAGTGTTATCGCGGAAGTTTTTAACACAGGTCTCGAGTATTCTAAGACGATGCATTGTTTTGTTAAGAAAAAGGATATGGTTTAGAAAGACAGGGAAACGGTTTGATATAGAAGAAACGGACGTTAATCGTGACTCTTTTCGTGGTGTACGTTGTTGTTTGTTTGTAGTAAATTAGTTGCGTACAACGAGTATTAAGAGAATTAAAGAAGCAAAGTTCAAGAAGTAAGTAGTTGATTCTTAGTACATGTTTTTCATCATGAAAAAGTTAATTTTACATCTGTAATTCAAATAAGTTTAAATTTAAGTACAAGTGAGGAAGTAAAGAAAGTACCAGAAGCAACATCAGCTAGTTTTTGTGTTTGTTTGTGCTTTTTCTTGTTGAAAATCGCAGTTACGCCCCGACATGTTTGATATTTAGCACCGAGTAGCACTTTAAGATAATTAAGATTTTTTTAATTAAAAATTAATAACTTCATTAATTAATTAAATTGTTATATTGGTCCCTTGTTGCGTAGTATTTGTCTTCTGGCCCTAAGCGACTATTTACATCGGATACATTTATTTCATCTGTAAATGTGTTTAATCGAGCCCAAATTACGACCCAGATTACAGTTCTCAAGTGAAAATTTTTTAGTAGTACCTACAGGTGTTATTAAAAATTCCTTAATTAATTCTTTGAACTTTTGGGGCTGCTGAATTTTTCAAATTAATAGAATTTACGTCAATAGCGAGATTTTCGTCTTGGCGGATGCTGGACGTGCCCTAGGAAAATTATTAATTATTTCTTTTAAAGGTTTTGTTAGTACCCGAGTTTAATTGAGCTAGATGGACAGGTGCTTGTGGGTGGTTTAGTAACCGTTTGCAATTGCACATAGCAATATCTAATGCACCATGAAGGCATATATCTTTACCGACAAACCCCCTGACTATACACCCCTCCACAACAAGTTTGTGACAAAACGAAATTATGGATTATGACTAATATCACTTGCAGAGTCGTGGAGGGGGGGGGGAGTTGGTGTAGATACACAAATTCTTTTCGTTTCGCCCTTTCACTAGAGTACACCATAAAAGCCTAGGGGTGTATTTAACTTGATAATACGAATTTGTTGTTGTAAGCCCTAAGTTCTACAATGGGCCGTTATATAAAAGGCGACCTTTGAATGAAATTCATAAATTATCAACTTCGGCAATGACCTTCAGTTTTCAAACTAAATCGATACAGGAATAACTGGATAATACGAAGTTAATGACGTAATCCAGAAAGCTATACGATAATCTGTTGCCGATATCTCTATCGATTTATAAGAGCATTCCTTTATTGATTTCAGCAATAACTTTCAGCTTTCAGACTAAGCGATGCAGGGATAACACGATAGTACGAATATAATGCTGAAAATCCGAAAGTTCTACGATATTCAGTTGCCGAGATCCAAGTCGATTCGGAAACACGACTTTTAATCCGGCTCATACTCAGTAGCACTGATCCTCGAAATTGTGAAGATCAATCGACCAGGGTTTGGCATAGCTGTCTCTTTTCGTTCTCGAGTCCGAAAAATTTCCCTAAAAATACTCGTAATTTCTTCTTAAAAGGCGCGCGGTTGTCAGCATCATCGTAGAATATACAGGGTTTCCCAAAAGTTGCGGAACGAAACTATAAGTTTCAAACGAGCGAAGAAAAAGATTTGTGAATATTGCATACTATGCCTCTACTGCTGCCAGGTTCGAAATTTTTTATTTCTGGCGGAATTTCCCCACAGTACATTTAGTTTTGAGGGAAGACATTCTCCCATCGTAGCGGTGGAAACGCACCAATCACCAATTTCCATTTGTAAGATTCATAAAGAACCTTAAATGTCAATATCAGTAACGGATGTCCTAATCGAGTTTTAAATCATAATCGGTGAACTCCAACAACCTGTCAACTTATACATTAACACTAACTACCTTAAACCACCCTAATTGCTAAACTCCCGTCGTTGGCCACCCACCGTTCATTAGTCGCCTCTTACGACATACGGCGTCTCTGCAGTACGGGTATTCTTTCCCGCCCTTACATGGGGGTATGTTAAACGAACCTAAACGTACCAAAAAAATAAATTGGTTAATTAATTAATTGTGTGTTAAAGATTCTGTACACACAGTTAAATTCTCTGTCAAAATATCTAAAAATATATTATTTTGTTCACTATCAGCTTCATTATTCCTTACGATAACATCGTAAAATTAACATTTAAATTGAAGACCACACAATGCAATTAAAGGTCAGTGCATTTCAAGGCTCCCGCATAACCCGAATGCTTTTGTCACCCGTATATTTATGTTTCACTATTCTATATGTTTATTTGAATGTTTTCTTTGCACCCAGCGCCCCTAATCAGGTAGCAATTTTTGAAAAAGTTTTAAAATTACAAAAAGCACCTATGAGAAACCCGTGAAGAAGCCATTGGTGCTAATAGAAATTTTTCATCTTTCCTTCTGATGAACTCCCTTCTTTGTCAGGGCCAGGATTATAAACTGGGGTAACCTGTCAATTCCAGGCTCAATGGCAACAAGCAACCAGATTCAGACAGTCCAAGAGGTTTTTAACAGGAGCCCTTAGCAAATCTGGGTCTTCTAAAACTGACAGAAGCTAGATTTGGAAGATAACCGGTGCTTACGGGGCACTGGATGGTCAGCTGCCACCTGCACAACATTGGTCTTGTAGGAGAGTCCACGTCCACGAAGCATTTCATCAAAAGCTAAGAAAATTGCTTTTTTTTAAATTTTTGTTTTAATTTTGTTTTTTAAATTTTTGATTGATATTTTGTTTCTTGTCCTGATGAAGCCTCGTACGAAAGTGGACGAAACGTTGACTTGTCGTTCAACTTTGACACGGTCCTATCCCGAAAGTCGCTCGCATCCTAATGACTCTGGACGTGGAAGCCTCCAAGAGCCTGAAAGGCCAATTAAAAAACCCCCAATCAGCAATCGACCGATCTATGCAAGTTCTTCGCAGGCAACTTAGGTATATTGCCTTAAATCTCAAAGTGAGTTCCTAAAGCAATATTGGTCAACGCAAGTTAAAATTAGGATCAGATTAGCAACTCCCCAACGGTATAAGAGTGGAAACGGTAACTTTGTGGATCATGGTACTGGATCACTGGTGCAGTATGTCCGTGGCACCGGATCTAACAATTTTATGAAATTATGAAGTTCGAGATTCAAAATGAGCTTCAAGGAGGCGAGGAAAATATTAATTCGAAAATTAAAAGGCCACTTTTCAAGAAACGTTGGCAGCGTTCAATTCCCGAAAGGAAAGATACCAATTTCATTGTGCTGTACAATCACTTGCAGGGGAAAGATCGAATTTCGATAAATAATTTAAAGGATGGAACAATCCACCACGTCGCCAGCACCAAAGAAAGTATCGTATGGTTCAAGAAACCATTGAACTGATTTAATTTCATTTTAATTTAGTTTAATTCGCAGGAAAACATCAAGGGGTACTGTAATGGGGCTCCCTACAGCGCCTTATTGAATTTTTAGTTTAGTTTTGTTGTATAAGAGAATCCAGGCGTCTTTTAAAGACTATGGAATCTTTGTTTCAAATTGTCTCGGAGGAATTCAAAATTTTTCACCAAGTGGTTTAACAACATTTTAGCTTTCCTAAACGACATCAGGACTAGGACTAGAAAACTGCGGAACTGCTACGTCGAAGGAAGTTTTCTGGATGCATCGAATTCACACGATTATTTAATTTTTTTTAAATTTTTTATTCAAGTTCCTTTTCTTTGGGTTCACAGGATGGTTTCCTCACCGCAGGGAAAGGTAGTGGATTTATGAAAATTAAAAAAACACTTAACAAGTGAACATTTTTAAAATCTACCATTAACGATGTATAGTTATCAAAGTAATTGCCTGGCTGCATTCTCAAAATTAAAGAAATCGAATTTCCTCGGGAAGGTTGAGGAGGATATTCTGCAGGGAGTATTCATCAGTTTTGTTGTGGCAACTTTGGAAGTCAACAAAGTATTTTTTCATTAGTTGATAGGGTTTGTGGGGGGGGGGGGGGGGGGGTATCAATATTGTAACCTTCTCTTGTAGATTCATTTTTAAAATTCGAACAGAGAGTGAGAGACCCTTAATATTTAATTCCATTCCCATTTAAACAGTTTACTTGATATGGGTAATTATGTATGAAAACAATAGACAATATTGACTTTTAATTATAATGTAATTAGTTCTTAATTGTTTGAATACAATCGCAGTGTTGTAATGTGACTTTTGAACTTAATTAATCGAGGTGTGTTTTGACAATTTTTCACACACCAGCAATCAGGTCCTAAGTTCTTGGAGCGATCATTGCCACCTGGATCATGGGTGTAGGTACCCTAAGAATTATGTCTTCGCGAAATCGTTGCGTTACGTGACTTGCAACACAAAAGCATAATATGACCTTCCATTTATAATGAATGAACAAAAAACCTGCGTTTATTTCTAAACAAAAAAAACCAAGAAAAGTAAACGGAATGGTTTCGACCAACCATATCGCGTGCCAGTCAATACACTTTACTAGTGATTTTGTAACTTTGGACAAGGTTCAAGATTATTACTAAAACTACAACACGTTATCGTAATTCATGAATCAAACGTTCGTCTTTCAACTTGGCAATATTTATAGCTTCTTTCCCAGTTTTTTTCGATAACGATAAGCTTACTACGTATTACTCACTTTGTTCCTGAAAAAAAAACAGACTATCAAACGCGCTTTCAACTTTCAAGAAGGTCATCTAAATTTGTAAACAAATAAATAAATAAATAATTATGAGCGTAAAGTACTCCCATGTGTAGTTGGGTTGTGCGCAATGCAATGGAGTTTAGTTTAAATATAAACAAAGATTGAACAGGGACGGACTAGATTCGAACGTTCCTAATGATAATGATAGTGATCAAGAAAAGAGATGGATTGATTGAAAATAGTTTAGCAGTCGACGCCAGACGGCGTCTTATTGAACCACCCCCAAAATCCAACCATTCTACATGCAAATACAGGGCTTTCATTTCAAAACGAACCGCCAACATTGTAATATGCAATTTTTCTAAAAAAAATGAAAAATTGCAAAAACACGTCAGTTTAGATACGGCGGGGACGTTTAATGAAAGGTTTAGGTACCTTATGCCCATATGCACCTCCGGTAAGGGTAGATAAACAGATCACTTTAACGGCAAGGGTAAATAAAGTGAAACAAATCATTGTGCATTCCATGACATCTGTCATTGTTATTAAAAATGGAACGCGGAGCACGAAATAAACTGAAGTTCGGAACAGAATGCAATATTGTTTCCATGGAAACACCGCTTGCTATTTTGGACGTCTATATATGAAAAAAATCTCTTCAGGGTTGACCCTCTAAGTCTTGAAAACTTGAAGGTTCGCCAAATTTTGAATTGTTGACCCCCTCCAAAGGTATTCTCTGCATCGATAACGTATTGACTCATTGTGGCGTTTGTAAGAATGCTTAATGAATGATTGGTACCTATAATTGTGGTATCCTTATTGCTTTCTTATAGTACACTTTGTGGTCAGAGATGGAAGCTACTGCCATTTAATCATTCTGTCTCCTCAAACGCAGTAACTTACACCATGATTAATTAAAACGTGTAACCGACTAATTTCTTTCACCAATTAGTTCCACAATTTCTAATTTGCTACAGCCTTTTATTACTAATTTTAATTGCTAATAATAAATTACCAGATATAATAAACATGGAAAGTGGCACAAAAGGACAACTCCACTGCTTGAATATTTGAATATAAACGCTTGACATTTAGTACGCCTGCGGTAGCGCAACCTAATAGACGGTTGTATATAGAGTTGCCTTGCTTCAGGCGTACATTTATACGAGTATCAGAATTACAATTCTTGTGGATCATATTGTTTCCACTTTAATTATAATGTTTATGATTATCTCAAAGATATAACTGCAAACAAGAAATTTGAACATTTGTACAGCTAGATGCACTATGGTTTTCTCATAGAAACGTGTAGAATTCTAAAAGATTTGTGGGAGACCTCAATCATCCAGACAGACGGACAGACATTGTCATAACACTCCCCAAATTAGTAATTAGTTAATTAGTACCAGAGTAGAAGCTGGACAAAATCCATTTAGAATACAAAAAATCCAAGATGGTGGGACGCTGGTCCGTATCCCATATAGCACACTTTGTCCATCGGACGTACATTTTAAGTACATTATACGTACATACATCCATGGACGAATGATGTACATCCTATGTTCGTACAAAAATGGACGTACTTTTTGTAATGTACATTGTACGTACATTGTAGGATGGGATCAGTACGTATCGATAATTATTTTATAATTAATGTATTTTATGCATCTGATGATTGTCTGCAGTTTGCGCCGCTAACTGTTTATCTTTTTTATTATCATATTTTTTTCCGCCAAATATTTGTAACGTTTTTCCCGGTCAACGAAGAAATACGACAAAACGCGATTACTGATTCATGCGGTCGCCGCTCGCGGCTCGCCGGTCATTCTTTATGGCGTTGTGTTGTTGTATTTATTTAATCTAAATCACGTTATTTTGTTAGAAAAACTTTGTGTACTAACTTTTGTGATTCTTCGCGCAAACTACTATAGTGTTCTGTGACTAAATGACCTTCTAATAAGTAAGTTAATTTAATTACATTGGAACACACCGTAGCATTTTTGTTTTGCAGAAGCCTGTATGACTATTTTCAAGGATACCACATTAAATGAAATAGAGCAAAATATATCTAAATGGATAAGGCGTTGTGCGGAAAGGGGAAAGGATAAAAACGTGTGAATTGCATAAACCTATATATATTTATGTATCATATATTTACTTCAATTAAATCGTTTTGAATTTCGTTTTTTTCTTCTTTCATTTGCACCTTAATTTGCACCCATGACAATAACAGAATTTGTACATTTTAAGTACCTACCTCTATGTATGTTCCATGGACGTACTGTAATGGACATACATTAAAGGTACAGGGCTATGTCAAATGGACTAAAAATGGACGTACATATTTTGTACAATGTACAAAAATGGACGTACAATGTACAATGCCAAATTCAATTGACTACGTACGTTGTACATCCATAGTACGTTCATGTGCTATATGGGATATACCTACCTCGATTCTCAAATATTCCAAAAATTCGTCTCCAGTGGCAATGAATTATAAACAATAACCACTTCTTAAAGCATGTTCTACATAATACTACAATGAGAAATTAGCGAGGTTGCGGAAAGGGAAAAGGAAAGAGTAAGAAAGTAAGATGGGGATATAGGAAAGGATGAAGATGAAGGATACAGAAGGAGCACCAAACAAAAAGGATTAGTGAGAACGACGACGAAAAGAATGGGAGAAAAAAGGGCGGGGTTTCGAGGGAAAGTCTAACAGGAAAAGAAAAGATCGAGGGTGGGAGAGAGGAGTGGAACTTACAAACACAAACAACAGAAGAAAAGAGAAAAACGAAATAGAAATGGAGAAGAGCAACATGTAAATGATATTCTGGAATGTGACGGGGATAGCTGGCAAAGATGTTCAATTCTGGGGATTTGTAAGAGGATATAATGTCATGGAGATGTTAGAGTCATGGATAGAAAAAAGAATTGGGTGAAAATAAAGAACGGGATTGTGAAGGAATGAAGAACTTAAAAAATAAAATAGAACGGTAGGAATAAAGATAGAATCGATGAAATTGAGCCTAAAAGGGGAGATAAGAAGATCAAGAAGTAAAAATACTAAAAGACGAAGGAAGGTATCGTTATAGACAAAAGACACGGTGGAGTTGTAAAAAGGGAGGCTTAGAGGAACATGCAGAAGAAATAGGAGGGAGTATGGAGGAGCAATGGAACAATATAGAGGAGAGTATTAAAAATCCGGCGCGTGTGGGTCCCTGGTTCGAATCCAGGTTCGGGCATGGATATTTGTAATGTAGAGTTGGTTGGTTGGTAGAGCAGCCTTGGATGAAACCCTGCCCACTCAAAAATAAAGGCAAAATAAAATAAAATAAATAAAAAAGCGATAACTGAAGATGAGGGGAGAGAAAAAAGAAAGGAGTGGGACAGAGAGTGTACAGGAGAAATAGATATAAAGAAGTGTGGAGAAAAAAAGATGAGCAGAAAGAGGCGAAAGAACAAAAAAAATACAAATGAAAATGCAAAGAAAGAATACGAAGAGGAAATTAGGGAAATAAAAACAGAACAGGATCTTAGGAGGGTGATACATAGAGGAAAAAAGACAAATAGAGCAATTTTATCAAGGTACTTTAAGTAAAGCAAGGGAAGGAGGAGGGAACGTCTAACAGGAAGAGATAAGAAGAGAGAAAGTTGAAGGAGATATGGGAAGAGATCGAGCAGCAACTAAAATGACTGAAGAAAGGGAAGGCGGCAGGGAGACAAGAGATAGGAAATGAGACTTAGATTTTCGAATGTAAATTTAGTAATCATAATCATAAACCAGGTCTGGAAAGGAGTCAGTTTACCAGAAGACAAAGACTATGCCTGAATCACGATCATGACGATGGCGTATGGAATCTACGCAATGGTACTGAATGAAAGGTTAGAAGCATAGATGGAAGAGAAGAGGATTGGAGGAAACACATGTGGGATTCAGATTGGCGGAAAAGGAATTGGAGAAAAAAGGCGGAAAGGCGTTTTTCTTGGAATTAAAGGCATCGTTTGACGGAGTGCAAAGGGGAAGATTATGAAAGATGGGGAAAATAAACAAAAATTTAAAGGACAGAGTCAAGGACAAACAAGATTAAGGGTAAGAATAGAAGGGAAGGAGTTTGAACTGTTTTGGACACGTAAAGAACCAAGAGAAGGATGCTCACTTTGTCCAACCGTATCTAATCTTTGCTTAAGAGGCATGACCAAGGAAAGGTATAAGATGGGAAAAATGAAGATGTATTGGAAAGGTATGGAATAAAGTTAGATGTAGAAAAATCGAAGATGATGAGATTTGGGAAGTGGTTAGAGAGATTAAACATTTAGGGTATCAAACGCAAAGAAGTAATGAGACAAACGCGCAAATCAGAAAACTATGGAAGAAGGGGGTGGTGACGATGATGGGTGGGAAGTAGGAGAGGGGGGTTTCAAGAACCATTTATTTATTTATTTGTTTATTTCTTTGGTCTTTATTTTTGAGTGAGCGGGGTTTCAGCCAAGAGCTTATTTCAGAAGAAGAAAATACCAGTTTGATAAATGGGTATTAGGGCTAAACAGAAGGACTCCAAATTGTATGCCGAAAGCCCTGGAACTGCTTGTGGTTGTTGAACTTGCAAAAGTAAAACAAAAATACCAATATCCCACAATAATATATTAAAACCTCGAACGCGTTTCGTTCGCCAATCATGACAGCCTTGCTGTCGAAACGCGTTCGAGGTTTATTGGTGTTTTTGTTTTACTTTTGGCTATGACGAGCTGAGGAACAACAGAGAGTGAAGATAGAGAGCGCACGAAGAAGTTGAAGTCACAAAGATCTACTAAGGGGTTACCAAAATATTTACAAAAAATAGATTCAGACGTAGGAATGAGGAGGCGAGAGGGAAAGATAAAAAATAGATACAAGAAGAAGAAAGAAAGTGTAGAATACGTGGAGAGGAAGGAGAGGAAGAAGAGAACATAGATGAGTAGTAGATGAGGAGGACGGTCAAAATTAGGAATACCTAAAGCTCAATTTCCTCAATTTTCGGAACTAGGTCCTATGACTAGGAATCATCTTTCGGATGCTTCAAGATGCGGATCTTTGAGTTCATTTATAGGAATTTCATCTACCACGATCCGCAAATTCGACAATTCCTGCTACTGTTCATGGAAGTGATTTAATAGCTCTTCCTTTTGTTAGATAGGCAACACACATTACTCATAACGTCTCCTTAAATATTTTACTAATTGGATATGGAAATTTCCACTCCTTGTCGATTTTATAAACGTGATGATCGGTTTCCTCTTCTTTTAGTTTCTCCCTTTAAACGATAGACCTGGCCAAATCCGCCGTAAATTTCGCTGAAATACCCCAATTTATGTTCATGAAAGGATGAAGGTAAAATACAAAAGAACCAAGCAAAAGGAAATAAACATTAATGGAATTTATAGACATAGAAACCACCAATAATGTCATCTTAGACGTCGTTTCCATTAAAATGCGAAAGGGACTGTACCGCAGGAAGGTTTCCTTTGGCACTCCATGAGAGATTAACACTTAAGTTTTTACATCAGTAGCAGATATATCTCGTTCAGACGTTCCAATCGCCCTTTTTGAGAATACCCTTCTCCCACACTCCATTCTGCAGGTATTTGCAATGAAAGTTTTGACCCTTGCCTTTTATGAGTATTGAGTACTCCTTTCCGACATTTCGTTTTCGAGATAATTGCTCTTAAAGTCTTGACAACGCCAATGGATTTATTTCTTTCAGGTGTCCCAATCTCCCTTGGTGAGTACCCTCCTCCGACACTCTGCTATGGAGATATGAGGAATTATAGCCGATCACGATAAGCGCCAAGAGAACATGTATACCCTCGTCTTATTACTATATAACTAAGCGTTCTCGATGCTTTATTCTAGTGATTTTCCCATCTGATCTTTTCACACCAGGCTTTCAGAAATTAACGGTTTCGCTTCAACTAATCCTCAGCTGCCCTTTTATACACCGATAAAACACCATTTACTCTACGGTTTCCTTGCCTGGTTTTTCTATATTGCGATTTCTGTTTCTTACATGCACAACGGCAGGCATGACTTTATTAATTAGTGACTAATCAACTTTAAACGTATAATCTACAAGAGGTAGCACTGAAAATCCTTTTCGGAAAACACGTGTTTCAGAGCAGTTTTCCTTTATATTTGAACAATATTGTTAGCGACTTTCTATATGCGCAAAACGAAAGGGCGGAGTTAAGGGCGCGTCGAGCATTTTCCATCCCTTAGAAACGGCACCCTCAAAATTGTATCGGGACGACAGAACGTCGAAGAGAATAAAAGCCACCCTTCGAACGTTAATACCTACCTATGTAAAGGTGGGGCCCGTTTAACTTTTAGAACCTTTTAAATTTACAAGAGGAATTAATTGCAACGGGCTGTTATGTCACCACTATGGTAGTAATCTGGGGATATTTATGAGTGTCGAGCGACGTTTGTTGTTGTATCTTGCTTGTTAATTCGTTTGCGTAGGTGATACCCGTTTTATTATATGAGTTAATTTATAATAATACTTAGGAACTTTCACGTCGTTGAATTAACACGCGGTACACTAAATCAAATTATTCGTGGCCATTCATCACGCTTAACGCTCGACTAGATACCGGGTGGCATTTGTAACATACATTTGGGGAGCTTTCGATTGTGCAAGTCTCTAATGGTGATGTGGTGTAATGATGCAGAGATTACAAAAAGTCGTTAAGAATTAATATCCAAAATTGACGAACATACTGCACTTTAACGTCGTCCCTGAAATACAGTGTGTTTCAATTGATTGGAGTTAACTAAGGCTCTATATAATTTTACATGTTTTGAAATTACGAGTAAATAACAGAACTACAACGGAGAATTCTATTTATTATAATGGAACAGGTAGGAGTATGAATTTTAATAAGACGGCAAAAGTAGTTCTTTGAAAAACTGATCAACATTCAAAGGCCAAAAATACTCAATAAGGGCAATGGTGCAAATGGCAAAGTCACTGTTGTCTTTCAGAGTGGAACTGATTTATTCTCCAACAAAGCACAATTCACAAACACAAACATTTCAAGCAAGAGGACAAAATGGAGCAAAGTGATGATAATAATAATAATAACCGACCTTTTTGATGGTGCTTATAGCGAGTAGATCTAGAATATCATGCTGTAAATGTAGCGAATATTCTAGAAATCTGGATAGACAATGAGGCGCGAAAAAAGGTTAGTCATCCGCTATAAGAAACTAAAGCGGATGTGACGGATTCTTTCCGGGAAATATGATGTGTTTGTTCTAGAATATTCAAGAGCGTTCGGAAGTTTCGAGAACTTTCGAGAAAGACCGGCGCTTACTATATGAGCAGAATGGAATTGTACTGCAGTTAGTCTTAACATCGAGGTCTATGTGAAATATTAAGCTCCCCCTCGTGTTATATTATAAATTGTGATTCCTCAATTGTTTTTTTATAACAAATGAACGCAAAAAAATGCAGAAGAAGCGAAAGCTTTCACGTTTATAGGGGTGTTGTTTTATTAATCGTGCAACTTGACAGATTATAGGAAAGAGTAAAATAAGCGTTAAGTTCAGAAGCTTGTAGCCAATATATGTGATCATTTGATTAAAAGGAGCGTGTAGATTAGAAAAAAATGGATGGTTTTAAAAGCAACTGCTAAGGGAAGGGAAGAAAGGTGCAACGGCAAGTGATTTGAAAAAGACAGGAAATGGATGTAAAAGGGTAGTGAAGAAAGGATATCAAGAATACAGAATACGTGATGGAGACTTGAAGAACGCAGATGTGAACGAAAAAGGCAAAGAAAGAGGCTTAAAAATAAGTTATGAGAAAGGCGACGTTGTGCGACTGCGAAGAATTTGAAGAAGATGAAAAAGTTGAAGAAGCTGAAGAAACTGAAGAATAAGAAAATCCAAATGATCTAAAGAACGCGAATAATGATCTGAAGCATTCGATAGATCCCCAGGGTTTAAAAAAATTACAACATTTGAAGGTGTGTAAGAAAGCATAAACCTAAATCAAAAGAATTTGAAAAATCTAAAGAAGCCAAAGAAAGAATTGAAGAAATTCGAAGAAACGTGAGGTTGTTAACTCGAAAAAAATTAAATTAGAATTTAAAAAATCGTTAGAATTTGTATAAACATAAAGAAACGCGAATCGGAGGGATATGAGGAAAATCCAATGAATTACAAGAATTTGAAAAATTCAAAAAGTCAAAATATTTCAAAGCACTGAGGGATCCTACCAGTTCAAATAGTGGATTTAAAGTTTGAAGAATTCGAAAAAACAAAAAACTATAGAAATCTGAAGGTTACTTATACTATGAAAAATTTGGTGGGAGAACGGCATTCGTAGCTAGACCTTCGAGACGCAATTACGTAATGTAAACGCGAGATAATAAAAGAAACTTTAGCCGCATAGCTGAAGACTTGCGCCACCATTTTCGAAGAATTTATTGTTGTGCGTACTTTGTACATTGAGTGGTAGCGGCCCTTTCGAATAAAACCAATGATAAGGAGCGTTTTGTATGTAACAAGGGAACTTCGTCGTCTAGCGAAGACTATGGGACGGCCGATATAATTTTCAACCGTGAACACTGCAAATAAATTACTTTTTTAATACGTACGTGAATATTTAGGGGTCATTGCACAATGGTGCTCGCATTTAAATAAATTGTTACCACGAAAGGGTTGGCGCAAGGTGCGAAACGTTTCATTGTGTTATTTTTGGAGTGGCAAGTTACGTTAAAAAATCAGTTTATTAATCAAAGCTATGCACCTGATTTGTTTATACGAGGAGGCAACCGAAAAAAAGGAATTAATTCGTGCTTTTGTTACCTGTCAAAACCCTAAAGTTATAAGGGGTAATTTTGGACATTTCCATACTGAGGAACATTGTTAACTATTCGAGCTAAGAATTTGATCAAGTCAAAGAATTTAAATTAAAAATTATAATTATAATTAAATTAAAATAAATTTAAATGTGTACAATATAAATGATCTCAAGAAGCCGTAGTAATCAAAAGAATTTGAAAAAACGCGAAAGGATTCCAAGTAACTCAGAATCGAAATAACACGAAGAAACTGACAAGTTCAAGATGCTGAAACTTTCGACGTAACGTGTCTGAAGAATCTAGAATCTAGAAGAATTTAAGAAAACTAAAAAACTGCATCTGTTTCGATTAGATACCTCATTTTTATCGTACAATTTGAGATGTTCTATTTGTGTATTCTTTTTTCATTTTGTGGTCGTAGTTGATATATTTAATGTATTTTGTATGGGCTATGCCGGGGTTTTTGTGCCGTAGAAGGTTTCCCTGGTATCGCTTTGTTGTGTGCGTAATATATTTATTGGTTCTTGTCTTTTTTACGCCCAAAATTCTGCATTTTATTCAATTCCCGTTTCGATTATAGCTCAGGTCCCAACCCAACCGTCGTTTCGACTTGAAAGTTAGATCCTCTGCTCGTAGTTTTTCTCCAGAGCTGCCAATTGTAAATATAGGGTAAGTCCCGATTAAAGTGGCGGCTTAGGGGACCCCTAAGATTATGGCAAGTCTTTTAAGCTTTTGTTATAATTTTCTAGGTCTAGTCAACACTTCTCGTTTTATTTGTGTTTTTTTGTGATTTTGGACTGTGTCACTTTAACGATTACAAGGGTTTCAATGTCTCCAGGTTGCCATATCGTACTAAAGTTTCGTACGGATTAAGGAACAGCACTTTTAAAGTTGATAACCCTACCACTACCCGGCACCCAAGCTTGGACCGAAGCTGTAACGGACGTGTATGTATTTCTGCGTGTTTGTTTTCTATAGGGTATTAGTTTCTTAATTACTTTAGGAACCGAATAGATACATAAACTGGGAAATTTGTATCGTATTTCATGTTTGTAATTGGTACCATTAAATTACGAGGTGAACTCGTTCGGTAGCATAAAATCTGCAGATTTGAGGAATATTTGAGAGATTATTTATCATCCTAACTCTACTTTGATTCGGAGGGCGTGATTAAGTAGTAAATGAATGATTAGACCTGGTCGTCTTGGTTGATAATCCGCCTATTGCAGGCGTTAATTATTAATTAACCACGGAGAAAAAATGGGGTCACTTTCCGAAAGGTTTTGGTTAAACTACACTGAATTGTTGCAAAAATACGGAATATCGTGAAAAAAAAACTCAAAAGAAGTGACGAATAATTAATGTCAAACAAATACTTTTCGTCGCACAAAGTGAAATAGTATAAAGCGTTAAGATACTTTCGCTAGTATAAACTTATAAAGAACCGTTGTTGAAACTGCTGTGCAAACGTTTATTGGAGTGAACATTCAGAAGAGCTTGAACTCGGCAATTCGTCGTTGTAAAAATATTTTAATTTCCGCATTTTAGAACAAATCAATAACAAAAGATCTGACAATAGATCTGTAAATTCGGAATCGTCCATCATTTGACCTTTTTCATTAATATATTCAAAACGTGGTATTTTTGTGTTTGAAACCTATAAAAAAGCAAAGGTCAAATAATAATTTTGCTAAAGAATTTGAGAATTAACTTAGCAATTCAAAATTTAGATTTCGAAAATAAAATAGAGTTGAACTCGTGCCAGAAGGGGTGCTTACGCCTCGACCTAGCGATTAGACTTCCAAATGGGGTAGAATGCGTCGTTGGAGATGGCATGTTGAAGGGTTAAGATAGAGTTCGTATCTATTTAATTACTTAGGACACATTCCACCTCGCCCCTCTAACTGGGACCCTCGGCAATGGACCAAATCGTCAGGTCTCTCACTGATCATCCCCCATCTGTTTTTGTTAGCAATGAAGCATTGGTTTTTTAGCGTAACACAACGAAGTTGAAGTAACGCTTATCTGCTCGATTGTCCGTCGTTTGTCTGTTCCATCGAGATCTTGGCCTGTGGGCCACCTAGAGACTTCGGGTTTTCGCTAATTGACAGATTGACATTAATCAAAAGTTCTATATAAAAATTGGAATTTTATATTAATACGATTTCGGGTAAAATTTAATACGAGTACAAAACTGTTCAGTAAAATGACGTTACCTCACTCGGAAATTAAAGTACTCGGGCTCGTACTTCAATATTTCCTCGCCATTAATGTGTCATTTTCCTGACTTTTATGTAAACAATTATTCCTGAGCCTAGGAATATAGTGAAATGCCTCATAGAGCAAGTCATATGACTTTGTGATTTAGCACGACCTAGACAGAGGAAACCCAAGGCCTTTAAAAAGAAAACAGTTACCCGCCACCTGCCTTTAATTGAATCCCTGCAATTAACCACAAAACTTGATTGCTATTTAACAGTTCATGCACTGTAATAATTCGAAGGGAAAAGCGAAACGTTAGAGAGGGGATATTGCAAAACCTGTATGTAATCAGGTGATTTGCTACGAATCGTACGATATCCATCACGCCATCCGTGACGTAGGAGATACAATAAAAATTAAAATGGAACATTAACACCGAAAGTTATGGGAGAACAGTTTTTGAGAGTGTAAAACGCTAATAAAGTTGTATATACGAGCATAAGGTCAAATTAGACATTAACTCGTTTGAATCGGAATATTTGAAATATGCCCGTAGATCGATATTGACATCACCTAACCTGACGTGAACATTATTTCAAAGATAGATAGTGAAAGGACTCGTCAGGCGAGAATCTAACTGTAATCGCCGTTAATTTCTTGGATTTTGTTAACAATACCACTCACTTCACTTCTGGGATGGTTCGTTAGAGGATCTCGAGACTATTACAATAGTTTCCGTCAATTTTTTCACGGCGAATGAATGTTTCTTAATCATCTTGATTCGATCGGCGACGTGACTAATAAGATCTGGAGAAAAAGGGCCTGAATTATGTCTAAAAGCTTCCTGAGTATATAAGGCCGTTGCACTAAAAAATGTTCTGTTTTGTACCAAATATCACCAAGTATAATTATTAATGTGCAAATTTGATCGAAATAAAAAGTCAAAACTCAAACCTTGAATACTGATTTTTGTAATTCTCGTGAAAAATATTATGCCATGGGAAAAACATAACTTTACTATTTCTGAATTCTGAGTAAGTAGTAATTAGGTCAAAAACATCGAAATGGAAGCCCCAGCCATAGGAACTAATGTAAAATTCCTTTTAACGTTAATTTTGATTTAAAAAAACAAAAATTGCATAAACACGTCCATTTAGATGGTTATGGGAAAGTTAGTTTAATTGTAGTGTTTACCACCGCACCCCAACTACACCTACAGCTATACAGCAGACAATTATAAATTTGGCACATTTCATTTTTTTGTTGTCCCTTGTTGCAGGACATGGTATCATTGTGTAATAACAAAGTTACACAGCCTTGAATTTTAGATTAAACATATGCGAAATTCAGGTGTTCAGCCAATTTGCTGCAAATCCTACGTCACCAATTCCAACAGTACCAAAATTGACGAATATACTGTTGTGCAAACAACGTCCTGTAGATGTTATTTCGGTTTAAACACCAAAAATATTTACGAATAAACACAGAGTTGGTTCGTTTCACTTCAATTTGTACCTCTGTGTTATTTTTCGCATTAAGTAAGAAACATCTGGTCAAGTTTTCTAATTTCTATAAATGTTTGCGACAAGGAGTGTTATCGGACGTAATTTAGTTAACGCGCTTCTGGTCCTCATAACAATAGAAGGTGGTCAACAATGTACGAATTACGTGCCGCGCAAGTGGGGACGCATTCCTTCGCAGCCGGTGTTACCTAATCTAATTATGATTGGTTCATTTTTAGTAAATACCTAAGGAAGGAGATTATTCGATTCAGAAAAAAGTTTTAACGAGTGGGTGTCAACATAGCACTTGTCTGCTTAGTGAAAAGTAAAAGTTTCTACTATCAGAGCCGCCGCTGAGAATTTTTTTCGTCTTGTTTATCAAGCCAGTTCGAGTTATTGAATCCAGTTTTTTTAAGACAAAGTGGTTTCATGTAGCTTTTGATAAGTGCGCCCAAATATCGCAAACTATTCACGACCAGATTGTAGGGTATTATTTAAAAGAGAAAAAAAATGTAATTTATATATTTTTATTTTTAATTATCGAACGCCAGCATGTGGGGTATTTTGTTTACACAATCTTTGTAAGCTTCTCTTTGTTTCCGAAATTTCATTTTTATCCTTTAACGTATTTCGGAATAAATTTTTGTTATTGTCAATCAATTAATAGTGCTTTTATTCGAACCCATTGTGCGACCCGGATAAAGTGTTCGTGTCAGATTTTTTTTTCGTATCCAAGATTTATTTCAGGTGTGGAACAAAATTTCTGTAGTAAATTATTTGGAATTTAACATTGGGAGAATAATCGGAAATATCACAATGGAAATATGTATTCATTTTAATGAGATATCGACCAAACTAAAATCAAAGGGATAGCACTTGATTTAAACCAGTGGTTAATTTATTATCATGAAGTTGTTTTTTTATTATGATCCTGTGGTGAACTATAACGTGATACATAATAATCGTCAGTAATTTAATTTTTATGAAACACTGCGCAAAAGGGATATTCCATCAATTAGAAAGAAAACTATGAACTATAAATTGAAATTTGCCATGTTAACCTTTTCCAAATCTGCGGAAATTAGTAGTAGTAATACCTAGTAGTGAGAATTCCGGAAAGAAGAAACAAAACTCCGGGAAAACGTAATTGATAGCGGTTGGCGAAACCCTCAGATTATCTTTCGATGAGATTTTGTATGCCCAACTCTTTCAAGAAGTACGTACAAACCACTTTGGCGTAGTTGCTAAAATTGGAATATTATTGCGTTTATTGTTGGCGATTTACATTGCGATTGATAATATTGATATTTAGGCACGTGACGTATTATCAGATTTACGTCAGATGTTGTTGAAGATTCGCAATGCAAAATGACGGCATGATTTGAAAGTCGACTTGTTTTGTATCTTTATTGTGACAAAAAAGATAAGGAAATTAGGTAAGTTACAAACATGGAATCGAGCATGGAATAGTATACCACAAAATTGCGCGCCCCCTTGGGGGAACGTTAACTGGGAAAGAATAAGATATATTTTCTTTATTGAAAATAGCGACCATGAGTAGGTACTTTTTATACGGCAATAGATCCATTTCGAGCATTCTGCCGGTTACTTAAGCATTAGGTTTTCCTGCAGTTTTCATAATTCGTAAGGTAAATACCGGAGTAGTATAGAACAACTTAAGACCTTCTGCAGGGGCACCTCTAAAAAGTATTTGCGAATCACTCTGTAATTGGGAAAAAGCCTGTTGAGGGCCCAGAACAAGAGAGTGACAATATATAAGTAAAATAAATAAATATACACATGAAATTGGGATAAGTTTAAAGATCTATTAATTGAAATTTATTATCAAACGTCCAATGGAAAATATCATCCAAATTCATGTGTCCACTCTGTTTAGGTATAAAATAAACATTTTTCTGTAAATGAATAGAATGGTGTATTTTGTTTTGATTCAATTATTAGGTAAATTAAGATTATTTCATTCAAAATTCAAGTTTTTCTTTTCCAATGTAAGTAATTAGTTTCCTAAGAAAATACTAATAAATATAAAAAAGAAAATTTGATTGGAAAGTGAAAAACATCGTAAATTTTTCATCAATACCTTTCAAAACGTTCAAATAACTGCGTAGCTCAGATGAGTTTACGTTAGTAGCTCTAGCTCTGGCTACAAGGGTCCTGGGTTCGAATCCCAGGTAAGGCATGGCTGTTTGTGATTGTATAGTGGGTTGAGTGGGGAGAATAGCTAATTAGCTAACACTCCGCCCACTATAAAATAAAGGCAATAAAAAAAAAAATAACTATCAAAATTTGAAGGAAATTTTCAGGAGCAAGGAAAAGTCTTCATCTTCTGATCCAGCCGACCTGCAGTCAGCACCAGCTACGATCCTGACTAGCAGCGCCGCCGGTTACGGAACTACGCCGTTTCATCTTCAGCACGCACGCACCTGTATATATTGTAAATAAACCTATCTACTCGACTAGACAGCATTTTATTTATCGTCGTCAGCTAAAACCATAAGTAATTGTTTATTTTTGTAATTAAGCCTGGATAATAAATGGTAATTTATAAGAAACTTCCAATTTTTGAGATTCAGGATCCATACGTTTAAGTAATAGGGTTCAAAACCCTTAAATGACATAGGAAAGCCTTAATTCATGTTTCCCAAATCATGACGGGGCGGGGGCATATACAAAGGCAGCAATTTTCAATTATTTTTGATTGAATTTACTCAACCCTTTAGTAAAACATTAGTTTTCAGTAGGTACCTACCAGATTTACCGAATATTAAATTTGTTCCGGTAAGCTTTAATTTATACTAATTGGGGAAAGATAGAGTTTAATTGTAATTGTTTTTAAATGTTGTCACGTGTGTTTACGAACCCAGTAAATTTGGAGTCTTTTATAGTTTGGGCTAGCTTAAAAAATGTTTGTGAAAATAGATGCAATTAAATTTGGGTTGTAAATTTAGTTTCTACTTTGTATCAATAAATTTCCAAATGTCTAAGATGTTTTTGATTGTAAAATATCTCTAGAGCGGCGGTTCTCAAACTTTTTTGTTGGCGGAATCTCTTAAAAACTATATTTTTAACGGAACCTAAACCCCTAAACTAAAAGCAAAACCAGTTATATGCAGTAGCGTAGCGAGCTTGTGACAGCGGAGGGGGCAAGTACGTTTGGACGGGCGGCGGCGCGGTGCCGTTCGTCAAATATATTTGTGGGTGTTATCTAAATAAATATATCTTAGAATTGCTTTAACGCGAAAGTCGGCAGGTATGTATATATGTATACACAATAAAATTTAGATGTCTTTAACTCATTTTTTACCACCTACAAGGCGCTAAAGGCCCAGGCAGTCCAAAGGCGGAAGGGGCAGACTTTCCCCTTGTTCCCCCTCTAGAGACGCCGCTGGTTGTATGGGTATTGTTCAAGGTATTGTTTATTAATAATAAAAAAATGCCGTAGCTAGCACAGATGCAATAGTTTAGCCATAATATTAAAAAACCGTTAAAAATTGACAGTTCTTTGTTACTTTGACACACTTGGGCATGCGCATTTCTGGACAAACGCTTTTCAGCTCTTTCTTTTATGTCTAAGAATATGTGTAACAAATTTGGTTCGAATCGGCGCCGCCGTTTAGCCGGACATGAGAGTACACACAGACAGACATCATCGAGATTTTGTTTAATTCGGATCCTCGGTGCTTCAAAACGAGTATTTCCGTCAAAAACGTGGGGGGGGGGTAATTTTTTACCCCAATTGAACACCTCTATTATACTAACGTGCAGGTGGTAAAGAAGTATTTTTATCTTAGGTAGCTTTATTCTTAAAGGTTCCATTGTAATATAAGTACTGTACCTAAAAAGGCGGGGAAAAGGTATTTTTATTTAAGGTAGGTAACTTTATTCTTACGAGCTCCACTTTAATACATCTATATTTTATTATGGCTATCGGCAGAGTGTGGACCACGGTGGCGTAACTATAACGCCCCAAAGGTAAGCAATGAGGACGGGCCCCGACTTAAAAGGGACCCCGGCAAAAATGTACAAAAAATGTAATTAGAAAAGGATGGAATGCAAATAACACACTTAGTGAATTTGAATAGCAAAAGAAAATTTATTGAATAATTTATTTAAAAGTGCAAAATGAATCGAAATAGTTCCTACAAATTTAGACAGAATGCAATCCAAAGACATGCGTGTTCCCATAGAACTCATTGGACAAAAGCACCGAACCGAAGAAATTTCCGAATCATTGTTCACAGATGGTAAATATAGGTTAAAAATCTGGAGCAATATCTACAATGTAGAAAAATTAACAATTCGAGCAAGTAACCCTTGAATTTGAATAATTTAAATCTAACTTTAATCTAGTACAAAATTTAATATGCTCAAAAGTAACCAGCGCAAATAGATTTAAAAGCAACTCCGCTTCTTTCCCATTTGTGAAAAATAATATTTCGAAGTCTTTTACATAAAATACTTTGTTAATTAGCGGGACCTTCTCCAGTCCAGAAGGTATCTGAAGGTCCCGGATACGGTAACCATAGACTGAAGTTGAATTTCGAGATGAATGCCGCTAAATAATTTTAACACTCCAGTACCTTTGCACGGAGATGCATAGAAGTCGCTAATCAAACTAAACGAGATTACCTATACATCAAAGGAACATTAACTACTACCCAATCTTAATGAAATCAAAATATAAATAACATTTAAAGCAAAACAAGCAAATAACAAACAAATTCAAGGGTTACCTACCGCTAGTTACAAGTATGTGAAGGTAATAAAACTCGCTGAACAGCGAAGAAATAAATTGGTTAAAATTAATCAATTCTTGTAGCCTGCACAAGCAATTCTTGTAACTAGCCCTAACCATCAAGTTTTTAGCGCATTTTTTAAGAATTAAAAAAAAGATGCTAGTGTTTGCGTTTTGTCCGTCCGTCCGTCCGGATCCACTTCTGCCATTTCGAAGTACTTCTACGAGAATGGTCCTAGAGTCCTGAAATTTTTTGCAGTAGGTAGCTATACCTTGAAGGTGTGCCAGACGGCCATCAAATTTCGCTGCTTAAAAGGGGGGACCCTCCACGAATTATTTCCTGAGATGGCGTTTTTGAAAGTAAAACGTGTATAACTTTTACATACGAAAACCAATTGGTCTCAGATTTTGCATCCGCATGCCTTTAGTGGTGCCAAGTTAAACTTTAGAAATGCGTCGGGGGGGGGGGCACATGTTCTACCCTTCATGGTATTCTAATGAAAGGTCTCATCGAAATAAATTAATTTCTACCAACCATAGCCCTCCTCCTCGACCTCTTATCGTGACCGGGTATATTCCCTTATTATGCCTCAAGAACGGATTGTCAGAAGAGGTTACTCACAAAGGGCGATTGAGACGTTTGCAAGAAATATATCCATTCGTGATGTCAAAACAAAAGCTATTGCGCTTGATCTGCACAAGAGTTGTGCACAATTTATACTTGTTTTAAAAGGTCAGAGTCGAGTAACGTCAAAAGATCGATATGAGGGTGCTACCTTTGTTTCTAACAACCCGAATCTTTTGGGGTGTATTTCTAGTGAACTTTCGTTTATATTTGAGAGATGGTTTATGGTTGTAATTAAAAATCCAAGGGGTTAAATCCTGAGTTAAATTAAGCGTAGCCCCTCAAATATTGTTGAAGTGGAGCACCGGAGATTCCCAAACTATTTTGGGCCAGAGATCCCTTTTCCAGATGAAGTGATAGCTATACCCCAGATCCCCATAGCCAAATTAAAGTAAAAATAAATGATACTTCCTGCTAAAAATTAAAATGTGAGTCATTTTCTTAAAAAAAGTTGGTGTAGGGGTCGACGTTTTAGACCTCGTCGACTCCCAAAATCAGTTTTCTTTTATCTGGACCCCTGGGAAACCAATTTCGACTCCAAGGAGTCGATATCGACCACTTTGGGAATCCCTGTTCTAAAGTATATAAACTATTTAAGATATTTATGTTTATTTAATATCATCATTGAGAGATGTTTATGTTATGATGAATTATTCCATATGTTTAAATGCCGATATATAGAATGGGAAAAATTGTGGATGAAACTCAAAAAAATGGCGGAAGGAATCATAGCTGCACGTGCCTTGAATTTTCCTCCAGTCAGCCATGAGGTCAAATTGGTGGAAACGAAATGTGTGGCCGATTATCAACTTTCATCTACATTTCGTACACGATTGCTTAAAAATAGCAAGTTATGACATCGGAAGATAAGATAAACCCGTTCCGTCATATTCTGTTTTTTGTACGTATACCAAGTGCAAGCGCTCTCATTCGTAGAAATTATGTGGACTGACATCTTTATCTTTTTTTTGCGAGCACCTTTCCAAGTACGTAACCTATTTTCTCTATTTCAAATCGAGAAGGGGGAATTTCGCGCCAATGCGATTCGGTGACGTTTACGGAACCGGCGCGCGCGATTCGCGAGTTTAAAATTCGGCATCCCAAAAATCCAGCAGGTAGCGTCGACCGCTGCTCTAAAGACCGGAACGTCAATCATACCTACGATTGCCAAAATCGCCCCATCTGCGTCATTCCATTCTTAAAGCATGGAGGAGAATGTGGCGAACTTGGCCAGTAGCACCGCAAACGTTTCAAGAAGAAGACGCCTCCGGAGTGACTGAAATGACTGAATGACGACGATACTCTACCGGACCGGCGGCAGCGACTTTTTCGAACGGTAGCAGCAGATCGCGCGTCTAACGCGTACGAATTTTTTTTCACGAAAAAGAAAAACTGGTTAGTGAAATTGCGCCAATTAGACAATAATTATTTTTTTATGTAACGACTATAAAGTGTTTGTTATCGACAATATTTACTCTAGTCACTATTTCTACTTAAAACGGTACACTTAAGGATGGCAATAAATTACGGTAAAATCGTGTTCATTTTCGTATTGTGTGCAATTGTAGTTGCTAGTGCCAAAAATTTTACAAACTTCCTCGCGACGAACGTCCTTCCTGATGGCGAGATCGAAAGGAGAATACACTATCGTGGTGTCACTGCCAAAGAGACTACCGTCAGCAATACGTAAGTGGAATTTTTGCGGAATTTCTGATGAATGAGCGATTGCTTTAATTAATTAAGAGCGTCACGATTCCAAGAAATACAAAAATTTTAGCACAAATTCCCTCCGGAATGGCATTACTGACTTTGACCCCTCAACAAGACAATTGTTATTAATTATTAATTGAATCCGATTCGTGCTCTAACGCAAACTGATTTATAATGGTTCGAGAAATACCACTTTGAATATAAGGAGATGAATTTCTTATCTTATTTATGATCTCGATTGCTTGTATATAAATTATAGTTTCCAAAGTGATTATCAATTAGTAACATTGTAATTATTTGCGCAAATCAAGGGTCTTGATTACAAATAGACTAAGCTATAATGCAATGAGATAAATATGGATGCGTTGCATAATTTGCTCTTTTTTTTGCATTTTGATTAGATCCTAATTAATTTTAAAATAGCAAAAGGTTATTTGGGTTTGATAAACTTCGCTTGGTTGATTTATCTAATTTGCAATTGGATTTAATAACCGATTAATGTGAACTTAGCCTTTAATTTCAGAATTTTCTAAGTCAAATTCTGGGAATTAAACGAAATCAGAGATGAGCTAAAAGATTTTTGAAGTAAGTTGTATTTTGACCTTTTTGGTATGAACAATTACTCCATGTTCTTGGCAAATGAAGAGTTCGTCTCGAACACGCTGTTCAAGTGCAAAGTTTCATAATTTTTGTTGTGTGCTAGTGCCTAAGGATTTTTGGACAATATAATAATGAAAATTATGAACGATTTTTGTTTTTGATGGGGGAAAACATTAGATTTGTTATAGAAAATCGTGTGAAGTTAGCTCACTTATCTAATTTTGCAATTCTTTGTAAATCGTAGAAGAAGTCACAGAAATTTTGAACCATTGGGGGGTTGATTGCCAAAGTGAGTGGTTGTCTCTCAGTTTTGCAAGGGCAGGTCTTACTATTTTGAATTTAAAAGTGACGATGGCCAAAGCAACGATTTCTTCTCTTTTTTCCTCTCTTCTCAAAGACCAAGTAGGGATGGTATCGAGCCAAGCCCAGCTTAATTTTTTGAAAACCTGGCTCGGCTTGAAATCGAGCTCGAAATTATGGATGTCCAGCTGAGCTCGAAACTCGGACCGAAAAAATAAGTTCAGTTCCACTCGCAACTTGAACTAAGTTTGGATTCACAATAATGGAATTTACAGGCATCATTTTTACATATCGATGGGTTTTTGACAAAACATCGTAAGCGACAAACAACAAATTTTACAGGAGACGTTTTTTTTAAATTTATGACTTTGTTTAATGAAGAATGTAAGCAAAATTTTGTATCGGGATACCATTTGTAATTACACAGCTATTAGTGAACCGAAATTCACCTAAAAATTTAATTTCGATCAAATTTTACCGCTTAAGATGATTTGTCAGTAATATTTTTTGGATTTTTCTCGTATACTTTATCGTATACGACAAAAATCCAAAAAAATATTAATGACAAAACATCTTATGCAGCAAAATTAATTAATCGAAATTAAATTTTTAGGTGAGAAGTCATTTAATGATCAAATTAATTAAGTATTAATCGTTAATTTTTTGTGCATTTTTTTAAGAACTAAAAAAGGGCGATTGGGACGTCTGGTAGAAATATCTATTGGTGATGTTAAAACTAAGAGCGAATATCTCGAAAACGGTTTGTGGGAGGAAAGTACTCTCAAAGGCAAAATTAATCAACTGGGCGAGACATACCTAATTGGTGAAGTCGAAGCAAATACCTTGACAACGATGTGTCGAAAGAGGGTACTCATAAAAGGCATGTGGAACGTCAGGACGAGACATATCTTTTGGTGATGTTAAAAGCTTTCAGTGCAAATATGTGGAGGGTCGGAGGATTTCGAATGTATACCAGGTGGCATTTAAAACTTTAGGTGTAAAGAGGCTCCTCCCCATTAATCATCTTTCAAGAACGTAACCCAACCATTTACTAAGCTATTTCACTTAAAAAGTGCATTCTATCTGCACAAGAGTTGCTTACAATTTATACGTTTTTTATTCATGTGTGACATTTTCAACTAATTCTATGCGAAATTAAATGACTCACTCAGGGCCCTCTTAGGCATATTCTGCACAGGGGTGCCCCCTGTCAATGAAAAAACATAAACATAAACAAATTGAATATGTTGTTGAGATATAAGGAAGCAATTATTCACATTCGATCACGATAAGAGGTTGAAGAAGAGGACTATCGTTGGTAGAAATTAATTCCTGTCGTTGAAACCTTTCATTAGAGTACCATAAAGGATAAAACCAGTTCCCCCCCCCCCCCTTTTTTGCTAAGGAGTCGTCAGAAAGTAGGGCGGTGGTTGGTAGAAAACAGTTCCTGTTGTTGAGACCTTTAATTGTAATACCATGAAATATAAAATTCAATTCTACCCCCCCCCCCCCTACCTATTGTTCTTGAAAAAGAGCCGCGCAGGAAAATTATAGTTTGTACAAACCAAATCATTTGGGTGAGACCTTTCTATAGAATACGATGAAGGGTAGAACGCGTGTTACCCCCCCTCCCCCCATTTTCAAAAATGTTACTTGGAACCACCAAAGGCATGCGTATGCAAAATCGGAGACCAGTTGGTTGTCGCATGTAAAAGTTTGGAAAGTTTTACTTTAAAAAACAGCATTTCGGAAAGTAATTCAGGGGGGGGGGGCAACTTCATGGGATAGGCTACCTATTGCAAAAAAATGCAGGATCGATAAAACTGAATTAGCTTGCACATCTCGCGGCATCGTTGTAAAAATGTATTAATTTGTATGGAACTTGGAACTTGGAACTCTGCACCTCTTGCACTCAAAGACGGCCTTGTCTTACTAGTAGGCGGGGGATACTCTCTGACCCGAAGAACCAATTTTCAAACTTCTTATTGGAAAGTGATTAAAAAAAATTTTTCCAAAATTTTGTTCCTTAACTCATCAAGCATGATCAAAACAAATTTCGTGGAATTCTCTCCATTTTCGTTGTCCGGCGAAGATTTTCCGTGTAATTTTTTTCGAATTTTCAAAAAACTAATTTCACAGTCGTGCTATGCATGTTCCAAAAGCCCCAGATACTAAATTTCATCGGGATTTTTTTCGTACTGCCATTTAGGAGTGGGTAGGAATTTTTAATTTTTTGCAAAATCGGAAAGGGCATATCCCAAAACCGGGCCCCCAGTCTTTGTAATTCTTATGGTCGCTGAGAAAAAAATTAAAGAAGAAATGCAAATTTTACCACTTTTTGGTGGTGGCTCTCAAACAAAACACGTTGAACCCTCGGTTTATTTGGAAAAAGTTCTTGTCTTGATCCCCTCTATCAACCATTTTTTTACATACTTATATGTAACACCCTGTATAAACAAAATATTACACACAGTGTCCAAGATATCGAGGTCTATCATGGGGATTTCCGAAACCATAGAAGGTCAAATTAGCACGAAACGAGCACCTCGACTCGACTAAAAAAAACACAGGCCGGCTCGATGCTCGGCTCGAATGAAATAAGTTGAGCTCTCAAAAACGAGCCGAGTCGAATTTAGCTCTAGGTCGTGTCCATCTCTAAGGCCAAGGTTTATGACGAATCCTAATTTTGAACGAATTTAGTCCTCAAGAGAACCTGACCAATGTTACCTACAAAGTATCGAGTGAAAATCAGGAAGGTCATTCTCCTGCCTCATGTCAATTCCCAGTTTACTCGCACGCCAATATTTTACGAAATCCTTTAGCCATCTGTAACAGACAACAGCACAAAGAAATGGGGTAGTGAATCGCGCTGCACATAAAATATTGCTAAATAGCAGTGACACGGAGGCAATCGGATATAAACACTGTAAGTAATACTCAAAAGGAATCAATAATTCGAATGACTTTACACTAGTAGTACTTGCAAGGTCATTTGATTTTTCAAGCTTAACTTGTTTTTCATTGCACTACAACAGACATACCTGTTAGTATTCAAGTGTCTGAAGACGCGTTAACATTATCCTAGAGTTTACGCGACTTTATTATTATCTGTGCATTTTTTCGTGTGCGAGTATTGTGTAAACTAAACCACTAGAAAAACGTTATGTGTAACTACAGAACACTTTTGTTTTGCTTGAACGCTTTGATTTTTCTTTTTTGTAAAATTTCAAATGCATAATTTGTCATTTTCTTAAAATAGGTTAAGTTTGCGATATCGCATCTCTCTCCTCTTTCTTCTTTTCTCTACCTCTCCCTCTTCACTCGGATTATTTAACTTATAGGAAAGTAAAGGTTTCACCCTTAACTAGTGGTAATCAAGTTGAATTTTACTGACGAGTTTTGTAGTAAATTTAACCCGGAATCGTAATCTTTTAGAAAAAATCTTGTTATTGTTACTAATCTGCCTCAAAGCCCAGATAATGACACATAATAAAAATGCTTTAGAGATCAGTCGCTAATAAGCTTGTTAACTAAGTGACACTAAATTAAAATTCATACGAATTGCTAATTGGTATTGAAACCCCATCGACCCTACCTATTATTTTCATTAATTTCATTCTCTACTCGTTCAAAGCATACTGCTAACTTGTTCATCATACACATGTTAAACCATAAACGTAATGTTTAACTTAGTGATCTAAATCCGTGTTGTAAATACTCAGTAAGTTTTTTTTCTATACTGTAATTGCATTAAACACGCATTAATGGCTTTTATTTCGCTGCGACCAGAAGTTAATTAGGTTTTTTGTTACAACACTAAATACGCTAATTAATGTTAACACTTGTTCATTTGTGTTATTTTGAAATCATCTTCATGCTACCGGATTTTACTTTACGAATGGAACAAGGGACATCTTTTAGTCTTTTTTTCAATTTTCGTTACGACCTCCTAATCTTTCAGTATTGTTCTTAATAGAACAAGTATTCATTATGAATTTTTAGGGTTCTAAGAAGATATTAATTCACTATACAAGTCGTCTTCATACCGTTTTAAGTTGATTCACTTCCTCTTCAATTTTGCTTCGTTTCTTCAAGACAAGCATATCACATATTGTAAACATCACATGTGCGCAAGCGCAAATTGCGCAACTCTTTCATTTTTTTTTAATTTTAGCCAAAGATTCTTCTAATAAAGCCACACATATTGCATACTTTAAGCATCAGGCATGCGAATGCTGAGTATCTTATTTCGGAACTTTTGAGTAGATGGCTTCATCTATTGTTGGAATTTAACAACGTAATTTTATCGCGCGGGGGTTGTGTCCACTTTCATTTTTTTTTCTCTCAAGAACCATATCCAGTTACACTTCATTTTATTAAAACAGTTGAAAGCATTGGTTAGAACGCAGGGAATTTTAATTGCCATTAGCAATATTTATTAATCTCTAGTTATTGGAATTATTCAATTGGGGATTCACGTATAAACTCTAATAGTGTAGATTTTAATTGCGTTTTTCCCCTCTCATCGTAACTTCGCATAATTGAAGTGTACCTTTCTTTAGGTTCGGCTGTAATTTTTGTACGACATATTGTGATCAATATTGTGTGATCAAAAAAAAAAAAATTTTGTACGACAATTTTTCCGTCAACAATAAAATTACTGCTTTATCTACAATTATTTATTATTTAAGAGGATTTTATGACATCAAAGAAGAAGGATGACCTTTGATTTCTTTTAGGGTTTTTAAAATTTTTACTCTTAATTGTAAGGACCAGTTCAAATTCTGGATACGTTACGTTACATACGATTTCTGGTTCGACATACGAATTTGGATAACTTTGGATTAACCTTCACTTCCTACGAAAACGTGGAAAAATGGCTCAATGACTGGTTCAAGGCAAAAGAAGAAGAACACTTCTTAGTGATCCAAAAATCGAATGATTTTTGTGGTACCGGATTGTGAAACAAACCCCTCCAATATTTAAACATTCAGTGTGTTACAAATTATGCAAAATGCGTTTGAATTTGTATGATTTTCAAGGTAGGTACGCAATTTATAAACAAATAAGGTAATAAAATTTGGAAAAAAACTAGTCACAAAACAACTTTGGTGTTGCTACATAAACTATTTACTCGTTTACCGCCAATGAACTTCAGAGAAAAACAAAATCGCCCTTTTTGAAACAATTGCACTATTAATGTTTGCGTAGTGTCGCTGATTTATCAAGAAAATGTCCAAGTTCGCAAAACCCAGACAGACGGTTGTATATAATTCGCCGTGTTGCAATCATAAAAAGAATCTTCTAATGGTTGCATAAAAGGGGATAACATTAAGTGCAGGAGGGAGGGCGCTGAAGAGGTCCTGGAGTTAAACTGTGCTCCTTTTTTTTATTTTTATTTAATGGCCTAAATCAAGTGCGCTATTATTACGCATTTTGACTACTACCGGGGAAATTGTATCATTTTATTTCCTTCAATAAAATGAGTAACGGCATTGGCTCGGTACAAATATTTACGTACGGGAAAAAAAGGCGATCAAAGTCACCGCAGTAAAAATAATCTAAGGGGATTTTTGGAATTTCGAAAGTTTGTAAACACATCGATTCGGTTTAGTGGAGTCGGAATATTTTGCCAAGCTAAGTCGATTCAACAGTTTTATTTTAAAGCGGATTAAAGTCTGTGGCGACAACGGATTGAATAATCGTGTTTAGAGTGCAGCAAACTTTCGTCGCTGAATTGAAAAGGCGGGCAATTAAAACGCGTCGTTCCACAGGTATCGAGGACTTATCGACGAATTGTATCTTTTGGTGATCGATTACCTTAAGTCGAACCGTCGAGGATTAACACTTAATTTGTTCAACGAACCGAGTAGGACAACATCGAATACAGGTTGAAATCTATACACAGATAGTGTGGAATTATCAGAGCCTTTTTGTGGTTACCCCAACCGTACGACCGCCCCTTCGACACTTGTTTCCGATGGCTGGTGAAGAGGCTATTGTTTCGCGTAGCGTAATAAAATAGGCCTATTATTCCGGATTTTCTTTGCTCTTGGCTGGATGCCTGCGATACCTAAAGTGTATGCCTTCGCGAAGAAATTAAAAATAGTTTTTATTGCTCGGTACAAAACAATTAATTTAGGGCACTGGGTATTCGCTTTTCAATCGATGATTCGAGGAGGCCACTTATTTCCGTCCTTAAATTCGAACTTCGTAGCACCTTCTGAAATGTCATTTCAAATTTAGAGTTAACCACTGAACTGAAACCCAGGCAATGTCTTTCATTACTTCTATTGAGAGTATGTACTTCGCCTATTTACTGAAAGTAACTTTATGAAGGACTAATTTCTACTGGACGCGATATTAATTCTGAAGAACATTACAAAAAATGCATATACAGAGTGTTTTTTAGAGTTTTCCTAATGTTATAGGTACGCTTTTGAAAAACGTGGCTTTTCAATTTATCTGTATTATAAGGTTCTAACCACCCCAATTGAAACCTACAATCCTGTTGTTCTCAGAAAAAAAGTTCCAATTTCCAAGACTGGGTAAATCACCCCATCTACTTACTGTCTGCCATCCGCTGCCCGATAATGAGATGCAGACTCTCCCAATGGGTTTAAACCGAAGCCTTTACATTTTATACTGCTGACAATTCAATAAATAACTAAGAAATGGCAACGACGCAGAAATGGCCTCTGAAGTTTCGAGTTTTCTTCCGAAATTACTCTCATTTGGCTCCCTGCGTCTATTAAAAGTGGCTGTTCTACCCAAGATTCAAATGTAAAAAGGCTCGCGTACCTAATTCGTAACGCGTTCAAAATTAAAACTTCTTTAATTAATTACTCGGCATGCAGTTATCGGAAAAATATGGGATTGACATTAGACTTAAAATTCTTGAAGCGCGCTTCTTTTGAGACTATTTGAACGCTGTCTGGCGGTTTTTTCTACAACTCATTAAAACGTCTGTCATCACTTAGGCGCGTTCAAACTTCAATAGGCAATTAACACCTAGGCCTAATTGGAATTCAATTTCAATCGGAAATATCGCTTTTATAGCAACTTCTTGGCGAAAGGTCGTTTCTATCCTGGTTTTCACTTACTAAAATGGTTAATAATTAACTAACGGCGCTGAAATCTGAAAATATTAATTCGCCTTCATCTTCCAACTAATAACAGCTTTCGTAGGCTGCAAGAATAATTTCAATATCTTGCCGAGACCGGTGGCAAATGATGACTTAATTACTCCTTTTGTTGGCGGTAACGACGCCTGAAACACCATTCTATAAATTAGACCAGTTACCTTAAATCCTACACAAAACAACTAAGTTTAGCTGGAACAATCTCCTTTGTAACGAATTCCAAATTTATATCGGTTCCAAACGAGTGCTTTGTTTTAATTGCTCAAAATCTGAATTTACTTCTCTTATAACATCTTTTCCTTGATTTCCTTATTCTTCATCAATTCTCTCTTTATTTCCCTTCGAGTCTCTTCTTGGTTCCTTTCTACCATTGCAGAGCTTTTCGATTCTTTTCTTGTGTCCATTATTCGCGTCAGTTGTGGAATATCTCCTTCCTTAGCATCACCGGGTTTTCCTAGCCTGCTTTTGGTTGCTCGCTTTGAGTTGCTTGCCCTTCTCCAAAATTATCTTCCTGAATTTCATAGCTCCCTAAAATACCTTGGCACATCATGTTGTCGGACTTGAACTTGAAACACTCCTTGCGTATTATTTCTTTCTTGAATTAATTTTCTCGTGGATTTCATAACTCCTGGCCACAGTTTAATAATCATCTACCTTGATATCCTCCTGTACATATAAAGTGATATTCAAGTATTTCGTCTGTCTACTTTCAAATTATAAAAGGTCTTCTGAAGGACGCCTAATTTTATGCAACCAAAATAACTTCTTGAAACAAATAACGATCTGGCTGTCATATTAATTATTAATTTGAATATTGTTGCTTTGGCTTCACAGAAAATAAATCTCTTCAGCTCCTTTAACTATTATGGGCACATACCTATTGGAAATATCAACTTTTTCTTTAGTTGAATGCGGAAATCAAAGCGATAATATTCAAATTAATTAATATGACAGGCAGATCTTCATTTGTTGTAGGTGGTTATTTTGGTTGCATAAAGGTGTCCTTCAGAAGACTTTCTATCACCTAAAAGTAGACATAGGAAATTCGTATAGGAAATCCCTATGTCTACTACATGAATATCATGGTGTACTGATAGCTATATACGCCCTATCCGTAATAAATATCAAATCTTACTCGTGTTACGCAACTTATGCTTCAGGCCTCACTGCCGTCACGAAATCGACAGCTTTGGTCCATGATTTTTCAGCATATGCCATCCACGACATCTTTAATACATGTATACCTTGTAAAAAACACATAGAAGCTTATATAAGCCTCAATCCTCCCACCACATGTTTCAAACCCACGTACACGTTTCATCTTCAGTGACATTGATTTTAGCAGAGTTTCAAACCCACGTCCACGTTCGACCTTCAGTGACATTGATTTTAGCAGAGTTTAAAACCCACGTCCACGTTTCACCTTCAGTGACATTGATTTTAGCAGAATTTCAAACCCACGTCCGAGTATGACCTTCTGTGACATTGATTTTAGCAGAATCGCTTTTAATTGCATAATTTCTTGTTTAAATTATTTAATTTGTAATATGTGAAAATTACATAATTTTAAAATTTAAAAGGTTAAAAATCTGGTCGAGTGCATTTAAGGGTTATCTGGTCGTGTACGATAAGGACGTTGTTATTGCGAAAGTTAATTGATTTCAAGACGCACGTGTTTTTGGCGCTGATAACAAAGGATACAGGTACACGATTTCTTCTGCGCGTAATTTTGTTATGGAAGCGTTCCTTATTGCCGTTCCTTAGTGGATACAGAAGTATGATGATTTTGTGGAAGTGGTGTTCTGATAAATACGAATTAAAGACAAAAACGGAGCTGGTTAGCTCGGTTGCCACGGAATAAGAGCGTGTACGTTTCTGTACAGTAACTTTTTCAAGTTATTGTTTTTTTTTTGTTATTTGAAGACGCAGTTTGGTCCCAATAAGAATAATTTATGCAGATGCAGTTAAAAAGTGCAAAGTTTCATTCGATTTTTTCAGAAGAAAGATTTTTAAGAGAAAACTTATATTAGTGTCGACCACCTGCGTGTGGGGGTAAATGTAACGGGCCTGCGCCCCTCGTTATTTCAGGTTTTTCTTGATGATTTGATTCGTACATGTTTCTGAATAAATTGTTTTGTCATTGTCAATCAATTAATTGTGTGTTTACGTGAAACCATTGTACTACCCAGATAGAGTTCTCATGTTGAGATTTTTCTTTTTGTGCCCAAGATTTATCTCAGGTGTTAAACAATGTTTGTGTAAATTATCCTTTAGAATTCTCGGAAGTTGACACGGAGTCAACTGAATTTTTAATTGCGATTCATTATTAGGATTTGGTTTGTAGCGAATGCCGGAGGTGTAATTTTTTAACCCAGTAATTTTTATCCCAATGCAATACCGCCCTTACTAACGTGCGGGTGGTCGAAAATTACCCTATCAAAGCATTTAAAATTTCAGTATACTGTATCTTTTCTTAGCAGGCGCTAGCAATTTTATTTTTCAAATTTTGTTGATGCTAAAGACACTACTAGGTTTTCACATTTCCTTGCATGATTGTCGTTACTCTATTGTTACTCTTTCAGGTTAATTTAAAATTACATTTCTGTTGGAAAATAGTTTTTACCTGATGAATAATTTTACCACTGCGTTCCGGCCGATACACAGTGCGCAATAGGGGATGATTCAATACGCTATAGCCTAAGGGCCAAAAAGTTTAGGGGGGTGGCTAAATCATGTTACTCGTATAGCAATGAAAGCAAGAGCTTAGCTTGCTCCTACAACCGATGACTTTGATGAATGATGGTAGAGTTGGCGCGGCTTTTCCTCAAAACCGCCGGGTAAACGGCTAACTAGCTCAGGGTTAAAAAAGAAAATACAAGCTTGAGATCTGTCACAGCGGTACTTCGATCTGGGCATTTGATCTTCGTCCTTCGTTACGCTTACCAATGGTTGAGCGCCACTCAATATTTAACCTAAGTTCTCTCCGTATGAAACTGAGAAGATACGAGGGTAGTAATAACAGTAAAAAAACGATTTAGGTACCTGAATAAATATTTCATAAAGATAAACATCAAAATAATAATTGTCTCTACATTTGGATACCATCAATCCAAAATATTCCCAAACCCTGAAAATTATAAGTTACGTTAGTCACAAATCTTATTAACTTCGCTATACAATTGAAATTCTCCAGTCCAGTTTAACAAACCCCCAATCAAGAGTGATCGATTAACAAACTAATATTAATCGTAACACAACTTCCCACAAATAAATTGATATTCCGGACCAGAATTCGCACGTATGGGGAGTAAACATAAGCCAACTCTTACCTTGGAATAAAGTTAGAGGTCGACGCCAAGAAGTGAGCTCAATTCTCGCATGAAAACCTGAAATCAATCAAAGAAAGCCTCCCAAGCCGCGGGTCTCGGTATATAATTAGTCGAATAGTGCCTGAGGGGCCTCGCTCTACTCGTAATATGCTCCTATACCAGGTATGGTACTTCATTTGCCAACCACTCTTCAGAAGGAAGTGGCGGTCTATGTCAAGGGCGGGCGTCGGCACTCGTAGGTATCGGTGAATTTAATCCAAGGTTAAAAATTTGTACGTCGAACGAATTTCGGATGTAATGTAACGTATCGGGAATTTAAACTGGTCTTTAGAATTAAAACCCTAAAAGAAATTATAAAGGTAACCCTATTGGTTGATGTCATTAAATGTACATATCTCTTAAATAAGAGGATTAAATGTAGATGAAGCAGCAGTTGTCGATGGAAAAATTGTAGTACTCAAATATCATCCGGACGATAAGAATGAAAATTATATCCTCACTATTGGAGTTTATAGGTAAATCCGTCTTAATTGCTGCGGAATTCATAATTAAGAATCCACTCGCCAGAGATTACTACTATATATTGGTGATGGCAATTAAAGTTCCATGCGTTCTAACTTACGCTGTTAACTGTTTTATTAAATGAAGTGTAACTGCATACGGTTCTCGACATAAAGAGGAAAATGAAAGTGCGCAGTAAAAAATTGAATTGCTAAATTCCAACAATATTTATCCAAAAGTTACGAGGATCTTTCAACAAGTAAATATCCCGTGAACAATATTAATGCTTTGTAATGGAGAAAATAAATCGTTACAAAATTCGCTCCAGGAAATTTCGTCCCCTAGTATTTTACCAATGCACTAGAAAAACTAATCGATCAATGTCACTGCAAAAAAGGCATATTTGAAACTCAGAAAAGCTAAAATTTTGGCATTCTCTTATCCCACTATCTAATGTGTCAATGTTACTCTCAACGAAAGAACTTCAGTAAGCACAATGTGGCACGATTAAAGCGCATTGGTCAAAAAGAACGAAATGGGAGGTACAAATTGGGCTCCTGTTTACCTATATCGTAAAGTAACATTATTATTTGCAAATTGCAAGGATATCCTAAGCATTCCTATGTAATAAATTTGCATTTTTTTCTAATTCGGCACCGTTGTATTCCCCATAACAAACGCGTATGTGATTTGAATGCCAGCTTTGTAGGGCCACGCCTCACCTACACGTACACCTTGAATGGCAATAAAAAAAGGTTTTAAATATTTAATTAAAAACCATCAAACGGATTTTTAATTGCATACAAAAGCCCTTACATTTCTTCGCCGTAACAAAGTACCCATACACCGGACCCCTTTAAAAGTACGAGATGCTTATCAAACGGACGAAGATTAATAACCGCATTAATGTGCACATCCCTTAAAGCAAGGGTATCATGTATCCAAATTCTATCTATATGTTTATTTGATCGCTTTATTCCAGCGGCGTGCCGACGTTTTCGTAACATTTTGTAAGAGGGTGCGACGCTGCTAAGTGAAAAATCAAATTCTCCGAGAATCACTCGGCAAGGGTGTCAAGCTCGGCGGATCAAACAATAAGTGAGTCATTTTATGATTATTTGATTATACGCTTGTGAAACTCGATCCGATTTCTTAACCGATTAAGTCACAGGGAATGGGAACGCATTTTTTTGTGTTCTTATCGAGCAGCGGACGCGCGTGTTATTTCATGACAGATAATTAATACTTACCGACGATAATATCACCTGATTCGGTGATTTCAATATCGACCTCCAATTCCAATCGCTTAATTGATTACGCCTAATATCGATTGTCATTCATATGTGTCATCATTTAAATGCGATTGCAAAATTATAGAAAACGCGTGGATATACGCTTCCCGTGCCACCTAAACCTTCATAATCTCTCGCTTTGTCATCAAAAAAAGGAAATTGAAAGCGGAACGTGCGTGAAATTAACCTTGACACTCAGAAAATTATGTACTTCCAAAAAATTGAGGCCGTTTTTGTGTTTTAACACGTGACTTAATTTCCACCGTATTAAAACTCGGATAAACTATCACCAATAATAATTCTCTGATTGTAAACAAAACACAAACTGTTCGTGTGGGCTAATTACACAGTTTCCTTGCTAATTAGGGACAAATTAGGGTTTTTAGATTAAATCTTTTGACCATTAATTAATTAAAACTGCTAATATGCTAATTAAAGTACTAATTGCAATCTAAAATTTCAGAAAGTAGTCTAACTCGGCTAATACAAACACTAAATTAGACATTGCTTGGAAATTTTTTAATTGAACCTATAGACATTGCTGATTTTACAGCTGAGTGTGCTAATTAGTAGCTAATTTAGTTGGATTGAGCGATGGAATATATTAACACACCAAAATATTTAACTATATACGGAACAAATTTTTGACAACGAATATTGTTTTAAACTAGAAAGTGTCGCTTGAGGAGCGCGTTTCGCTGAGACTATACCGACAAATGGAGAAAGTAATTAATTACAGTGAAATTTTTACGTAGAATCCACTGACGTAGTCCAAAAAATGTTTGTACCATCGTTTCTGAAATTTGAAGTTGGTATTTTTTAAAAGTAACACCATGTATTTATTAACGTCAATAGTTTTTCTTTTTCTTGATTATATTGATGTATTACACTCTATTCTATTTCTTTTAAATTTTAGCCATGGAAATCAAACATTAATTTGTTAGTGATTGCGTAGTAGGCCATGGATTTTGTTTTGTTTATTGTATCCATAGTAACTAATGCAGCCGATACCAATCAATAAAAGTGACTGACGCTAGAAACATGTCATTTCAATACAGAGTGTTGTATTTAAAAAATACCACCTTTGGGTCAAATCCTAGAAACGATGCTCTAAAATTTTTTTTTGACTGGGTTCTACGTAATAATGTCTAAAATAGGCACTTTACCTTTTTCTTACATATGGGTAGCAAGATATTATAACAGCCCAAAAAGACAAACTTTTCGTTTTCGCCCTAGCAATGTTGCTAGATTGATTAAAAGTATCACAAAAACAGCTGAGATACACTTCAGGCTCTACCAAAATAGAACACACGGTACTTATCACAGACCCCCCTCTCCCCCACAAAGGTGGTGATAAAGATTCTTCTTCCACTGCTTTCGACGCGCAAATTAGTGCCCCTCCTCTTACCACACCGGCATCGTCTTTGCACCGTTTTCGAGTTGTGAATTTTTTTGGTGAGAGCGAGGGGAGGGGGACTGGCCTAGCGGCCAGGCGACCTTTTAACGTTGCGGGGCCAATTGTCCACCCAGACCGTGCAATTACGACTTTTCGTATTATCAAAAAGGCAGCAAGAGCGTGGAGAAGGATTGAGAAGATTGAAGGAATCACGAAAAGTTATAACAAACACGGATAGGGTTCGTGGAATTGGCGCAATGACGTCTTCAAGGGAGTGTGAAAGAGAATAAACCCATAAAGAGCGTTTACAAAAGCGGCAGAGCACCTTGGTGTGACTCCACGGAGTCTTTGGATTTGACCCATTGTCAATTGGCTTGTTACATGTGGTATATATGTTAACTGTGCAAAGTTTGAACCGCATAGGTTCAAGCGTTTGCCAGAGGCAGAGAGGAGTGACCCTACGGGGTCATTGGATTTGACCCATTTTCAATAGGATTCTTACTTGTGGCATATAGGACAACTGTGCAAAGTTTGAACCGAATAGGTTCAAGCGTTTGACAGAGACAGAGAAGTGTGACCCCAAGGGGTCATTGGGTTTGACCCATTTGCAATAGGCTTATTACTTGTGGCATATAGGTTAATTGTGCAAAGTTTGCACCGAATAGGTTCAATCGTTTGGCAGAGACGACAGAGAGGCGTAACCCCAAGGGGTCATTGGACTTGACCCATTTTCAATAGGCTTATTACTTTTGGTATATAGGTCACCTGTGCAAAGTTTGAACCAAATCGGTCCAAGCGTTTGACAGTTCACGGACAGACGGACACCATCACATCCATAAAATTTAAAAAATGCGCTATTGTGGCCACTTTGTCCGTCCGTCTGCCCGTCTGTCCGTTCGTCCTCTTGTCTGGACGCGACTAGTTCTTTATCTTAAGAGCTATTGTTGTACTTTTTTCGCTATTTGGTTCGTTGTGGTGTCGAGGCTTTCACCAAGGAAGGAATTTTTTTCTGCCTTTATTGCTAAAAAAGTTATTGTAAATAAAAACAAAAACCATTTTTTACATGTTTCATAATTTTACCCTTTTTCCGTTTATTAACGATCCTAGAGATCGTTTATAATTTTGCATTGCTGTCTGTCGTCTGTCTGTTGGTCTGTCCGTCTGTTCGTTTGTCTGTCTGTCCATCTATCTGTCCGTATGAACGATAACTTTGTTTAGAAATGTCCGATCGTTTTGAAATTTGGTACACATGTTCTTAGTTAAAAGTAAAATTGATGCTTATTTAAAAAAGGTGCGCATGTGCAATTTGTTCCGACTAAAAATACGCAAAACAATTCTTGCGCATGCCCAGACTCTCGTTATCTCTTCGTTATTTGTAAACTAATTCTTCTAAAATTTTAGGGTAGGATTCCTGGTAGGATTCTTCTTTAAACTGACACTGAAGTGGCACGTCAAATAGGGATTGCACATATGCAACCCTATCTTACTTATTTGTGGCCGGGTTTTTAGGATTTTAACAGAAGTTGCATCTTACAAATGGAAAATGAATGCAAGTGGAAATGCGCTTTTTGTAAATCGTTTACGATTACTTTATAAGTAATATAAGGAATATACTCACTCTAGCGGAGTCTTAAAATGCGAGGCATTTTTACCAATATACTCGTATATGATGAGATTGAGTAAAAAGAATATGTTGGTGTTTTTGTGAGCCGAATCAAATTTCCTTTCGGTTTTTTTCGCCTTTTGTAATATTCCAACTAAAACTACTTTTTCATCACAGTCAAGTAAATAAAACGAAATTTTACAAAGGGGTCAACCAATATAAAACGTCGAATGCTAAGAAAAGTGCTGTGACAGGTCCGTTATCTACTTTCAAAACTAAAAGATAACGGCGCAGAAACCAGTTTTGAAACGAATGCAAATATACTATCTCATTTCAAAATGTTGCCATATACTATTTTGATTGTAGGATGATTCGCCCCCGAAAATTCGCCCCCGGAATATTCGCCCCCAAGAAAACTCACCCCCAAGTAAATTCGTACCCGGACTATTCGCCTCCGTAAGATTCGCCCCAGAAAGATTCGCCCCGGAATCGCCCCCGGCAAGTTCGCCCTCGACAAATTCGCTCGTGGAAGATTCGCCCCCGGCGATTCCGCTCCCGTGGGATTCGCCCCATAAGATTTATTAATCCTCGGAGGTAACAGGGCCAGGGTTAATAAATGTTATGGGGCGAATCCTACGGGGGCGAATCTTCTAAGGGCGAATTTGTCGGGGCCAATTTTTGTTGGGGGCGAATATTCCGGGACGAATTTACTTGGGGCCGAATTTACTTGGGGGCGAATTTATTTGGGGCGAATATTCCGGGGGCGAATTTTCGGCGGCGAATTTACCGTGGCGAGTTTTCCGGAGCGAATACACGACGGCCCTTTTGATTGCATTACAATGAATACAACTCTCCTTCAGTGACAATGAATTAGGAAACATAGGTAACGGACCGTGTACATTAGAATTTGGCGACGGTGTGATAATCTGTGTCTCTCTATTAAATATATTAAGAAAGTACGTCTCTTCACCGACTACCCCGTTATTGATACATCACTAGTTAACAACAACAACTTACTTAAACTCTACTTACAAATTAAGCTACTTAGGTAGTACTTTCGTAACATATGGCACCACAACGGTAACACGAGACTTTTTAGAATTTTCAAATGATGCACAATTTCTCGGAACGCTTTCATTTCTGGCGCATACTTGTACTTTAAAAGTTACGAGCAAACTACGTAAACATTTACACAGCAGTTTTAGCAGTGGTTCTTTGTGATACGTCTCGACCACATTAGCTCGGATAATCGTGGTTCTACTGTATTAATTTTTGCAGAAGTAATTAAGGATTTTTCGTATTAGATTATAGGGACTTTGTTGTATTTGAAATGTTTGGAATTTTTAAAAAGGGGCTTCAATCGTTAGTAAAATGCTCTGGAATCAGCAGGCGAAGGGTAAGTTGACGCGAGTCCCGGAGGGAAATTCCTCTCCTGTTCAGACATGCCCTGGTGGAACGTCTATTATTTGTTTTACGTCGATTTTGCACTTTAGCTTTGAAATATTCAGGTTTCTCAAGCCTGACATTTCGTGTAAAACCTGGCCTGGCAGACGAATTGGCATTCAATTCATTACCATTTTTTTGCACTAAACCAATCGATCATGCAAGGTTTTCAAGCAATTTCCGTGAAAGGTATGACTTAAGGCGCTTCCAAAAACTAATTACAATATCCAATCAATACATACGTATAACAATAATTAACGAAGCGAATTTTGTATTAAAGCAATTGTGAACGTCTGGCTCGATGATTGATTATATTGCAAGCACTGTTATGCCATTTATTTGTTTAACCTTTGGCTCTCTTTTTTTTGCAGGTCAAAAGTAAGGCTAACGTTTCGTCAGTTAACCGATGGAAAACACTTCATTCAACTAATATACGACGATCGTGACAATATAATAGACTGCGAGTATCTTCATCAAAGAGATCAAGTCGAGTTGTTCTTGGTGAAGTTCAACGAAGATCTAATTAAGACTACCTCAAACGTTACTGTAGATAGTTTAGATGATAGGAGACTGCCGGACGATATTAGGCCATGGTGGCACTACTCGAAGCTCAGGGATTTATGTAGGAAGAGTCACAAGGCGATAAGGAAGAGTCTGCGAGAGGTTAGGCAGCGAGAAGAATCGAGTCGCAAAAGGTATTCCTCTCCTGAGAGCGAAAGTGGCAATTAGTGCCACTTAATTCCGCTTTTACTCGTACTTGTAAATAAGCAAAATCCCCTTGAATTGTGCTTGAATTGTGTCCGCTTTTTTTGGGTAGGCGGGTTGTTATTAACTATACACGTTTTAGGTTAAATTTGTACTTTACTAACATCACACGAATCTTTTGCACGCAAATATCGTCGAATTATGACCGACCCTAATTATAGCTTATGCACTCATTACATAAAGTTATTGTTACCACAAATAACGCGTCGTTATTTAAACGTCCTTCTTTTTCCGCTTGAAGAAATATTTAGATGGAAGAGGGTCTAATTTTGAAATCTCAAGGTGCGCCCGGACGGCTTTGGCACTAATCTGCACCGCGTTCAAATATAAATCGATTATAATAACGAGCTCTTGTATGTCTTTTCACTGACGATAATTCATCGTAAAATAACAAAAGTCCAAGTGAAACTTTACAACCGCTCCTACCATAGAAACGATTGCCGGTGGTAAACCGTAAATTACCGTCCAACATTTATTGAAATGGGCAAATTGAAAGTGGTCGCAGTGATGGTGATTGGAGAATTGCAAACGTTAACAATCCCAATTTCGATTTACAACAGACATTTTTTTGTTTATGACCTGATAACGATGTAACTTCCCATAGCTTCCTTTCCATCCATATCAGAATTGTGAATGCAATCAGGAACCGAATTTTGTAAACGAACAGTGAAAATATCAACCGAGAAAGTATCTACACAAAATAATAAAACATCCCCCAACAATTTCCCAAGTTGATCCAATTTCAGAATATCCAATATCTTGTAAAATTTCCTTTCAAAACCCCCTTTTTCTGAATTTATGACGGGAAATCCCAAATTTAGATACCTACTTTGTAACTTTGCGATCCTGATGGGTCGTATTTTGCGTTATTAATGGTAAAACAGCCATACAATCAAAAATCCAATCATTTTAAAAAAGTTTTGTTTCCTCACTGGCATAATTTATCAATGTTCGGCAGTGTGTCAATTTTTCCCTTGTATTTGAGGGTTTACTAACATCGAGCAAAAGCACCAATTAATCGTCCTTAAACTTTTTACCGATTGTCGTTTAATAAAGAATCTTATTACCACCCCCTATATATACTTCAAATTTTCGGTATCCCTCGGAGACGAATTTTTTTCCCACCCAATTTTTCCTAATCGCATCGAAAAACCGAAACGCACCCAAAGAAAACCAACCTTCGGCCAGGTTTGCTATACTTGTACTTTGAGTCTTATCTGCTTGCACAATCGCTTTTTATCTGTAAGCGCTTCATTCTATTGCATTTTAGTACTGTTCTTTTTCTTTACTTACTTTACATACAATTGTCTTAATTCATACACAAGGAAATATGCCATCTTCAGTCACTAGGATACATTTAGAAGGCACTCTTGGTACTCCTCGGTGCTGTAATCGCTGTATTCCTCTGCGAACTCTGGATAATAATGAATCTCATTGCCGTCACAGCATCGACAGGTTTGGTCCATGATTCCTCTGTTATCCCAGACATATTTAATATCTTGTAAGGAAAGAGACTTACATAAGTTCTTTTCCTTCACATCTCAGAATCGGCCATACACGGCGGTCGAATTACATTTTAGTTCAGGTAGGAACCCACCGTTTGACCTTCAGTGAAATTAACCTAAGTAGTTCAGCGACGAACCACACCGTTTGACCTGCAGTGACCTTGTTTTAGTTCAGGACAGAACCCACGTGTATGCTCTTCAGTGACCTTGGAATGCCCCCTGAACACAGGGAATGATTTTGAACTTGTCGCATGCGCAGATCTCTAGGTCACTCAGATCTCGTGGATTGGTTCTTGGTGGAGTGCATAGCAAACCGGACAGTGGTCATTCCGGTATTCTGCCTCGGACTTGGTTTTAGATCATAATTTTTGCTGCGTCAGTAACGACTAATAATTGGGGGTCCTCAGAGTTGGAGTCGGGCGATTACCGGTAAAGAATCCCTTGGCTGATAAGATATCCTCGCTCAGCCCATCGGGAGTACTTTTCTGGGGTGGCCTTGAACGGCTGGAGGACGAGAGCCCATCATACCCCAACGACTGCGACCGCTTCCCGTTCTGTAGAATTCCTTTCAGTGGGGTTGAGGAGGCGGGTGGCGTATTCAACTGGGCGCTTCTTGTGCTTATCTCCTTGGCCCAGGACTAAGGCGTACCCACTGGTGTCGGTGCGTAATCTAAAGGGCAGGCTGGGGTCCGCCAGAAGTAAAATGGGTTGTTAGCAGTTTCTTTAGCTCAATGAAGAACTGCGTCTGCTGCTCAGTCGATGCCATTTTTTAGTTTCGAAAACGATCGCGGGGGCGTTTCTAAGCCCGAACGGCATCCTTTTAAAACGATATAAGCCAAAAGGCGGTTTTATCGTGATCCTCGCATCGTACGATGAATTTCCAGTATCCAACACGTGAAGGAAGTCATCCATCCTCAGTAATGGATAACTAGCGGAGATGGAGAGGGAATTCAATCGGCGATAATCAATGCTCTTACGGTCCCGTCCCGTTTGGAGACCATGACGACAAGGACGGCCCAGGTGAAATCACATTCTTCTACCAACCCCAGTTCCAACATGCGCACGAGTTCCTTCTGGGGCAAGTCTCGTTTTGCTGGCGGCAGCCGCGAAAACTGTGCGTTCTGCTCTTGGAGCCAGGCGCTTTTCCGATTCGCGTAATCCAGTCCCCAGATGGGTTTGCAGGCACAGACAGGAAACGGAAATGCCTTCCGGACCGTTCTGGGTCCCTTGCGTTCCGACTTGGTGGTTTCTACAGCTATTAGTGTTACTTAAAGTGGCATTTTGGGGTTGTTTTAAGTAGACTTTCGGGCGCGCGTAGGAGTGTTATGCCTAATTTAGTGAAGGTGGCGTTAAGGGTACGTTACAGTCCATAATTTTAAAAATTCAGGCTCCAATGGCCACATTTCTGTCTTTAAGGACCTTGTTTTTAACCAGCCGTTACTGTTAGCGATCCAAAACACTTCTTTGTTTATCACAATGAATTTAATGTTAGATTAATTGATTCCGTCTTGGAACGTGCTTCTCCGACTCGAAAATGGTCCTTCTCGTAGATTTTACCACTCGTAAAAAAAACGACATTGGGCTAACTTCAAAAAATTTGGTTTCAATCACCGCTGCTTAACGATCCGATTGAAAGAGAGTAACAACGGTCTTGTTTAGAATGTTGTACTTAAAATAAAACTGGTAACATTTTATCTCTGTACAAATGGAAGTTTTAGCGCACGTATGACGGTACGTAGCCATTCGCGAAATTAGCTGTGAAACGCGAAAATAAAATTCTCACACGCAAATAATACGTGCTAGCTCTTTGAAAATCTAACCTCGTCTGCCGAAAACTCCTTTACAATCCAGTCAAACCAACGTTTTATCTCCAAAATGCGTATCTTTATCAAAAATAAACGCGTTGCTATCGCTTTTATTTCAAGACATACTTTCGTTCACATTCGCTATGAAGCGGTATATGTATAAATTTTCCTATGTTGAACAAAATACAAATTAAAAACAAAATTTTTGAAGCGGAAAAGCGACCACCTGTTGAAGATGATTTCCTTGTCGTATTGATAGTGAATGGTGGCAAAACCGAAATGTAAAAATAAAATGAAATTCCATAGTTAGAAATTTCCAGTTTATTAAAAGCAATAGTCAATTGTTTAAAATGCTAAGGTTCAATTAATAAATGCAAAACTCTCAGTCAACATTTTGAACCAATGAAGAAGTACGACAGACCAGAGGAGTAAGAAATCGTTTAATCTCCTGTAACAGTCGTTGGAGTACGGAAGTTAATTTTTGAAAAGGTATTATTCAATTTTATCCAAAACACATGTTTGAAGAAGCTTGGGGTTAAATGTGCACCTGCTTCCATAGATGCACCCATTTTTGTTTCCGAACACCCACTGCTTCTATCAGTATGCGTACCTTCTTTGAGCACACTCGCTTTTATACTTTCGCATGAACCCAACCCTCTTTCCCTTTACTATTACTTCATTTGCCTAAGTACCATTTTTTGCCACATACAGGTCAAGACAAACGCGAGCGATTTCGGACTACCTAATATGGCCGGGCACCCTTTGGTGCGGTTACGACGACATAGCGCCTTCCTATACAAACTTGGGGGCTATGTCGAACACAGACAGGTGCTGCCGAAAACACGACCACTGCAAGTTGAACATAGACGGATTCACTACCAAGTATCACTTCTACAATCCGAAACCTTTTACTATGTCGCACTGTTTTTGCGACAACAGGTAGGATTTTTATTTTGTTTTATTTTTTGTTTTTTTTTTTTTCGTTTAGTTGTTATGAATTCACACACACTTAATAGAGAAGTGGTTTAACGCCGGCACTAAAATGGTACAAATTCTAACCCTTTTTTTTGAAAACTGAATTAAGAAACACGTTAAATATTTGTATAAAAACACTAAATTTCCCGTTGTCCCTATTCCTAATGTGTTTCGCAGAGATAACTAGTTTGGAGCAGAAATAATCGGCAAGGCAGTAAGTTATGAATGAGTATAATGACGTCAGAGATGCTTAAGGGATCTCTCCTGGTCCCCTCCTCAGTCTACGTGCGAGGTTTTTGTTTCTGTCGGGCGAGGTCTAAATTTTTGCCGAGAGAATGTAGGAATGGAGGGGGGGGGGGGGAGTCTAAAGAGAATACTTCGATTACCCTTGTTAGAAAATATCACGAAAGAAGGGGGTGAAGATTTTATATATTGGGCAGGAGAAGAACGTAGCACTGAGGGTATGAGCATATGGAAAGAAGATGTCGATTATCCTCCTTACAAAATGATCACGGGAGGTGCTTTAAGCTTTTGGCGAGAAAATATAACGCTAGGGATCTGGGAATGTGAAATACCGCCCCTGTAAAGAAGACTTTGGTTAATCTACTTAGACCATGAGAGTCCGACAGCTCTAAATATTTTGCGTGAGAACCTGGTCGTATGGAGCAAAGAAGACCCATCGTTACTGTAGTGATCTTAGGGGCCCTTGTATCCGGACCTGACACTTTGACTCACTCCTCGACTCAACCTATATTTGGAAAATGACAAGCAGAGTCATCTAACTTCCATGTCGAAAAGTCGGATGTTTCGCACCACTTTTAAATCTTGGCAATGGCCGGTTTTCACTGGATGGTACAAATGCGACTCCTACATTGTGGAAGTATACTATGGTGGTTCTTATTATGTGTTGGGATGTGAGACCCAATCAGAAAGAGATTTGAATTTTAACTTTTTTTGTGCGTAAGAGAAGACAAGAAAACAAAAATTTATTACGCACACAAAAGGAAAAAAGATACCAAAGCAAATGCAGTTAAATAAATTCTACATGAGGTACTTCGTCCACGGAATAAACGGTTATAGTCGACACGGCAACATCACACTATTAATATACTTCCACGTGAATACATCAACGGTATCAAATAATAACACATTGTGACACGAAATTTCAAGATTGATGGTTACGAGACAAGAATAAAATGATTACTATCTGTAATTGCATACCTGTCCCGCCATCGGAATGTAGCTAACTTTTTGCCAGGTTTCGTCTCGAAAAAATCCTGTTCTCCGGCAGCTGCGCAGAATCGTCTCTTGAATTTACTTTCACTGTAAGGTGGACTGCCTATCGTCAGGGGGTCTGTCATCACAGCGTAATCGAATATTTGCCAGTAGCGCCGAGGCCCCTCAGCATTTCAGCAAAGACGACTTCCAAAATGACCATGACAGTGACGGATGCTCTAAGCCTATGACTGGAGAACGTATCACAGGAATGTGGGCATACTCCCCAGAACATAGGACTCAGATTCTTCTTCTCAGAAGATCGTCATGAGACTGCTGTGCACTGGGGATTTAGGGGGTATGGAGCATTCCCAACCCCGAAGGCTTCGACTTCCTTCCTTAGGAAATGAGAGTGGTGAGGGCTATAAAGCACCGGGGAGTCTGGGAATACCCCAGTTTCATACTCTGGAAGAGTCTATTCAAGACCCTTTTTACAGGTTTTAGCTCATTTGAATTACTTGTCAAATATTAGACTTATATTTTCCTGATAATGTTTTTTCCCAAAACTCACAGAAATACAGAAAGGTGTAAATGGGAACTGCCATTTTCTAGGCTATTGGGTTCTTTTAATGAAAAATGTTTCATCCAAACATTAGGTATTGTATCAGAATGCCAGGAACGTAAGAAGGTAAATAGGAAATAATTATTGACTGGCACTTTTTACATATTCATTCATCAAAAAATGAGTAGGATAATTTATGGTCAAATATATTCTAGGGTAAGTCTTCTTCCTGTATTATTCTTAAACACAAGCAATAAATCTCAGGATAACAGAAATATGAGATCTAAGTTGGTCAATTTCTCGTCCAAAAAGTATCTGGATCACAGGAACGAAAGAAGATGCAAATAACAACTAAATTGATTTACTGGCAACTATTTTAGTGCTCCTGTTATATAAATGATTTCATCCAAAAATATTGTATCAGGATCCAATAGGAAGTAATTCTTGTTACACGGCTCTTACCATATGAACTATGTCCCAATAAAAAATAGGTTCGTAACAGTATAAGAATGTGTATTTCAAAAATGATGGGATCAGAAGCACAGGAACGAAAGAAGATTTTTCAGATCTTACCTCCAAGCCCCATCAGACTGGACGAACTGCATTCACACAGATATTATCTGTATTTTTTTAATAAACTAAAACGGATTGCCAACCACTTCCAAACATCATTGTAACAGGATCACAGGAATGCGTGTAGGGGCGAATGGAGAAATAGGTCACCCACTTTCTACTGGATTAAATTTGTCTTCCAAAAATGCTGTTATCAGGATTACAGGAACGGTGGGTCTAAATACGAAATAATTTAATGATGATGCAAATCAACAATAACACTTATTAGACTATGGTGGTCACAAGAATATTGATATTTCGACACATTTATTAGTCTGTTCTATCGAAATAATAGCTATATTTATTATACAAGTGGGGAATAGTGAGTGTTTTTCGCTCGAGCATAAAGATTGGCTCCCGACGAGCGCAGCGAAGCAATTATGTGAGCGCTTATTCATTCCATATCTATTATGATGCTAAAAAAATGGCTGCAAATTTGCAATGAACATTTTTACTTTTTTTGTGCTGATACAAAAAAATCTTTCGAAGTTAGTCGGCGGTTGCTAACAAAAAAGCGGTCTATGGAAGATGCGAAAGATAGCCTTTCCCCTTTAGAGTGATGAGGATTTCCCTCTCGGTGGCCGATACGGAAAAGGCGATCCTGGGCAGAACCAAAATGCGACCCTTTCTACGACATTTTTCGGCTCATATACACTACATTTATTTACATTAACTGTTACCATACACGTTAACCCAGCTTATTTCAATTTAGTAGACGAAGGAGTTAACATAATTTTTTACAAAATTTAAGTTGTCACTTCTGATTTTTCAGTTTTACCAACTTAAAGAATGACGAAATATAAGTAACTTAATCTCAGATTACGACGAAATGAACTGAACGGTTAATTAAGATTGTGCACAATTTTGCGCTTCTCCCGCAAATTTTTTTTGTTAAAAACGCTTAATTAAGGTTCCCTCTAGTCATTTTTATTAATTTAATGATCGGATCTGGTGGTCTCAATAACGTCACGTACCCAACTTTTCTTCTGTTCTTGTATTGAATGGAAGTCTTTTCATTTGCAAAGACGGCGATTTTTATAAGAAAAGGTCAAGTGACATTTCCAATGGCAATCACGGAGAACTACGAAGAATTAGCCCAATTAGTTAGAAATGTATTCGAGTATAACGTCAATTATACCTATTTCATATATTTTCAGAGGAATTTTAATTTTCTTGCGACATGGGGACTTTATTTCTAGGATAAACAAGTTTTTTGGAGAGTTGACACTTTTCCAAAACGTATATTTTGAAAATAGTTTGGAAAGATGTATGGCTCAAACTGCAACGACTTTTATTTCGAATCGAAACATTTTTTACTTTCCCTTTTTGTGGAAAATTTTAACTTTTCCAAAAAGTATATCTCCAAACCGTTTTAGAAAAGGTTTATAGCACGAAAGTCATTGAAAGTTGTCGTGGCATTTATGTTTTTCTCTTTCTCTATGAGACATTTTTTCTAGGATAGAGGATTGAATGACATTAAAACGAATTTAAGCGTGAGACTAAAATTTTTTTAAGAAAATACCAATTTTCCAGAACCAGAACGTAGAACTCGAAACCAGTTTGGAAAAAAGTGGAGGAAAGTTGTCACATCTTTTATTTATTATCAACATTTTCCTCTCTTTCACTAGGAAGCGCTTTTTCCTGGATGAAGCATTGAAAAAATATCAAGTAAAAATCTTTTCCGGGAAATTGGCATTTTTCCAAAACGTATATCTCGAAAACTGTTTGGAAAATGTATAACTCTTAGTTGAAATGCACGAAATATACTTTTTGTGTGTATTGACGCTTTTAGCAGTATTTCTAATGAAATTTGTACACTTTTTGGTGAGTATGATCACACTAAACCCATCTTTCACAAATTGAAGCCCGAATCCAAAATTTTCCTCCCTCCTTCCTAAAACTTTAATCTGTGGAACTACTTTTTTGGCCGTTTGTTCACGGATTGTAGTGCTTCTGAACGAAGTGAAAGAATAGGAGTAAAGAAGGTTATTAAAAAAATTGTAATTAGTTAAATTACGCAACCCTTAAGTCTAGACCATAAAAATCGTTTAAAGGTAATGGTAGAAAAAGAAACCCGTCTCCACAAGTATGACTTTATAAAGTATAACGTATTTCTAATTAAGTTCGAGAGAAAAATAGGACGTCGCGTCGCGAGCGTCGACGCGGAATAAATGTGATTTGTAAGCGGGCCCTTATCTGACACGTTCGACTTTTCCACAAAACGCGAGCGAGAAAAATTCAAGCACAATTCCTGTAAATGGGGATATTTAGGTTAAGTGTACGAAATGTCTCATTTTATCGATGGTGTGTCCAGAAGGAAACGGAGCATCGTCGACTGGCTACAAATACCGGGCACCAAATGGTGCGGCAAGGGTTTTTCGGCCGAGAAGTACACGGAGCTTGGCGGATTTTCGCGGACGGACAAGTGCTGCAGGAGGCACGACACAGCGTGCCCCTTTTGGATTGGCGGGTTCGAGACCAAGTATGGACTGTTCAATTGGAGGGTGAACACTTTAATGCACTGTAGTTGCGATGACCGGTTAGTACCTACCTTTTCTTTGTTGATATTTTAGATTTACTAACTTTTACTTATCGCTGAACTTTACACAAAAAAATTAATCGGACTACAACTACACATCGATAAATAATTTCGACATACTCGGTGGTGACGTGGCGAGCGAATATTTTCACTTTTCCATTCTTTTTTACTTTATCACTGTCCGATTAAATCAGATTGAACATGAATTTCTGCAATAATAAAATACATGCAATACAAACGGCTTTAATTCGCCTATCTTTAAGAACGTACACTCCAAATTTTTTTAAATAATTTTTTGTACTTTAATCAATTATAAAGTCCGACGATTTTTCTTAAAGATATGCAACCCTTAATTTTTACATAGATAAAATAACGGTACCGCATATAAAAAATGTCCTTCTGCAGATGACGATATTAATACAAAAATAGGCTGGAGACGGCCGTTCTTACAAAGGCAATGATTCAGAAAAATTAAACAATTGAAACTGTACATTGGAACATTCCGTCGGTAGTTTAGTAATCCCTGTCTTCTAGACTTAGTTTTTTGAACGGCTAGTGCCTGTGTTTATGGACTGCGGTAAGCAATATTTTTAACTACCACAGGAGGAGACTTTTATTACGAATTCTAACTTATTATTGTTTCCTATGCGCCAGAATAAAAGACCTTTGTAGCAAAAAAAATATGCGACAGGCACGTTTAATTGATTTGACCTCGACCGAACACGGTAATAATTTTACGTGACGGTAATTCACCTAACTGTTCAAGTATTTTATCGTGTTTTCTTTAACTAATAATCCCTTTCGTTAGCGTGGATAAAAACTAACACGTTACAAGTAATACACTTTTGGGCGTTTTTGTATTACTTGTAAACGCACGGAACTCGCATTGTATATTTACGTTTCAAGAAAAATACCCAATTTCTGATGCCCGAAAGACTGCAAGTTTCACCTTGGCAAATGACGCATGAGATTTTTTCCCTGCTCGAACGGTTATGCAAAACTATTAGTCTGAACCACACAGGGATGCGCGAGTAACCCACAACTGAATTCCTTTTTTTTTTCTGATGCGAGCTCGGCGGTTAACACTACCGTGATTAAAAACCGAAACTGCTAACCCAAATCCGAACGAATTTTGAAAAGTTAATTGTATTTTGAACCGTGCTGTTAGGCCAAAACCAAATGAATTCAATTGCCGCATTTATTTTTTTAACTACGAGTAATTAACACCTACAGAATGGTTTATTATTATTAAAAACGGCCATTAAAATCACTGACTTCTCAATCAAATGGACTACAGACCAATTTCGAAAGAAAATTCAAAGGGCTGTAACTTTTGAACTAGTAACCCAATCTTGGAACTGTTGGAAATTATGGATTCTACAGGCCACATTCGGGCCTCAAAAAAAGGCAGTGTATAACCTTCCCTTTTTACCAAAAATCGACTACACCAAAATTTCTCGGGAAAACACTTTTTCTTATTAATTTTGGTGCGTAGAATCCAAAACAAGTCGTACTTTTTCGATTAGACTTCTCAATCAAAAGTTATGGACTAGAAACCAATTGCGAAAGAAAATTCAAAGGGCTGTAACTTTTGAACTAGTAGCCCAATCTTGGAACTGTTTGATATTATGGATTCTACAGGCCACATTTTATAAGAAAATTTTTGCTCCGGGTCGATCTGAGACAATTTTCTTTTCGGGCCTCAAAAAAGGCAGTTATTACCTTCCTTTTTTACCAAAAATCGACTACACCAAAATTTCTCGGGAAAACACTTTTATCAATTTTGCCAGTACCCCTTCGACTACCCTACTCACTCTACTAACAAATCTGTAACAATGCAATGCTATTCAAATTAGGCGTTACCGTTACAGATATTATTCCAAAGTAAATATTTTTTGAAGTCTCGAGAATCTTTTTCTAAGGACCTTTGACGTGGCCTTTCAGAAAATTCAAACGCGAATCAATTTAAACCTTTCGAAAAGTAACCCCCCCGTGAACGAATTTTGGAGCTGTGGTTTAACATCAAAATTTTCTCACAGCCTGATACCCATATAGCTGAATTGCAAAAGTTACTAAAGAAGGTTAATTAACAGAGCGTAATTGAAAACCACAACCAGACAATAGTCCACTATGTCTCATTCCGCATGCGTAGCATGACTACAAGTATCCAAACAAATTCTTTACGCTCAATATTTGACTGGCAGTTTATACCCGTGACAAAAGCTCTTAAGGTCATAAGGTCCCTTTAACGTTATAAGAAGTGGTTGAAAACACTAAAGTTTCTAAAACTCTTAAAAGACCTTTAAACTTCGTAAAGGACTCGTGAAGGATCTTGGAAACCAAATACTTTTGAACAATCTCAAGTTTCTTCAAATTTTCTCATTGATCCATGAAACCTATTAAAATCTGAGGCTAACAAACACTTCAAAGATTTAAAAAAACAGGAGGTTCTTGGAGACCCTCTGAGGTTCTTGGAGTTTGGAGATTATTGGGGACCCTTAAATGCTCTTAAATAACTTAACTCTAAAAGAAAGTATATTTATATAAGAAACTTATCATTGCGCAGTCTGCGCATGCGCACACCTGAGTAAAATATGCGATATGTTTGCCTTTACTAAAAGAACCACGTATATACAAATTTTGTCTGTAACACCTGTCACGTATTCTGAAAGCTAACCACTTAAGTTCTATCAAAGGGTTTTAAGTGCTACTAAAGACCCTAAAGTCTCAAAAAGACTCAAAGATCACTCTATTCAGGCCTCTTGAAGGCTTTTATGACTTCTTAAGACCCGTACACGAACAGTATTCTTCGGTTAAAAATGATAAGATACCGTCCATTCAATGGCTTGTTGCACAAGCAGAAGAAAAATTGGTAGGTGCAAAATTCACATCTAGTAAAGCTTACTATAAAGAATAGGAAAAGTTGTTTTCGTGGAAGTATCTTACGAACAAAGTTTTAAATGCATCGTTAATGCTGGCATATATGAAGGAAATTTAAGTATCCTATCCTTTGGTGCATTCCAGGGTGCATTCATTCATAACTTCAATGCTGCGATTAAGAAATAGAACAGATTTGGCAGCACGCGTTTTGAAAGTTTCAGACAAAGGATAGGTACAAGCCAAATCTTTTGCATTTACAAACTTTTTTGAGCCTAAAAACGATAAGTTTGATATTCCAAATCACATCATTTTTCGCGTTCTGTGGAATCTGACCTTGTCTTGATCCAAACTACCTGAATTATGAGTCAATATTGTTATTCAACATTTATTTCGGTGGGAAAACAGCCAAAGGTTTTTCTGGGTGGAACTATTGTTTTGAGAAGAATTTAAGAATCCTTTCTCTCTGTACGTTTCATGTAAGTACATGAAGTTACAGACGTAAGACCTAACTGACGGAGCTTTAATTAAAGAGTGGTCACACCAGTAGATGATGATTCACAATCGCCGCGGCATGAAAGTGCTACAAAATAACAAACAAGATCCTACACGGTGTTATTTCAAGTAATTACGAGCGCATATATTAGAATTAAACGTACGTAAGAATCGAAAAATTGAAAGTACACATACAATTAGTATCTCCCATCCCACAGACGCGCATATAATCCCAACCCTATTTGGCTTTCACAAAGTCCTCTCCGTCGTAAATATAAGAATTAATTTCATACCTATAATACCGGCGGTAAGAGCGCACCAAAGACATTTACTTTATGAATAATTTAAAGGCCGTCTAACGCTAGTCGAATTACAGTCAAAAGTGCATGGCGTAATTCCGTTAAAACTGCATCTCGAAATCGCCATTTTTACCTGCCGGACTGGAATTCGATCTCTTCCCCTTTTCGTTTGTTTTTTTACGCACTTGTGCGGAAACCATACACTTCATCGCGAGACGAATTTGACAAAGGCCATTTCATCGGACCGTTTGTAACTTTTTCAGACCAGAAATGCCTTTGTCCCGATTTGTTTGATTTACCGCTGGTATTCTTTAGAGATGTCAAAATGGTAGGTACCTGAGGAAAGTTGACTTAATGTTTACAGTTTATTCTTCTCGGCTCTCGAAGACGTCCTTTAAGTTCCACAAAACGGGCATTAGGCGATCGTTATCGGTCGCTTTCGGTACCGGAGTCAAAGTAATTTGATTTAATTTTATTAGTGCGGGATGTGGCGGCATCAAGAGGTGGGAATGTTTTGGATTATCTCATTAAGAGATCATATCGAAATGTTATACAACTGAAGGAATTGTTTGGACAAAGCTAATACCTAAAGCTAACACGAAAGGGCTGCTACCCTTTTAAAATTGAAATTTTGTTCTTCTATCCCCATGGATTTCTGGGTGCTGTGTCTACAATATTAATAAGGTTTATCTATGAGACAATCCGAACACCTTGGTATCAAACATGCATCATTTGTAAGTACGCTCTTCTGACAAGCCGTTTTCGAGATATTCACAGTTGAAGCTTTAACCCTACCGAAGGATGCATCATGCATGTCGTAGATATCTATCAGATTCCCTTTGCGAGCACCCTCTCCCTTTTCGAGATATGCGGAAAAGTTAAAAATAAATAAAATATTTTTCTTCTGGCACAGGTCCCCCAAGCATCATAGAAAATCCTCTGTGCGGAGAGAGTGGTGCTTTGAACCAGTTTCTACAACCTTGCGTCTAAAGAAGTTTTTGAAAATCCAAACCGTTTAGTTTTCGAATGTTGGAAATTCTCCAAAACCATTTTTATCTCACGTATTTTGTCAGATTTTTGGTTGTAGAATTAATTTCTGATCTGAGGCTTCTAAAAACAACGTGGATCTATTTGTTTGTACAGGGTGTTCCTAGATATGATGTAAACACGGAAGGGAAATACGGAAGGGACTAATTCTCTGACTTATTTTATGACTAAAAGTTCACATAAACGTAGGTCCGCAAACGCTTCGTTACCTATCTACAGGGTGTTATAATATTGCGACCTTTAAACCTTACATTTATAATCATATGCAAACACAAGGTACAATTCAAAATGCCAACTGTCAAAACTAATAAAAACAAGATATTATCCAGATAAGGCCAGAACCAACTGGACCATTTTCAAAGTTTTCTTTCGTTCAGCTAATTATCAAAAATTGATTTTTATTTTTGTATCGACAACGGTCGCAAATACAAAAAAATTCAAGAGACCAAACAACTCAGAAAATCAAATTCATATTTTACAATGCGTATTTCAAATTTGAAAAAAAATCTCAAAAGCTGCATAGAATATAAAAAAATCCTAAACAACCTTGAAATTTTAACACCCTGTAGACCAGTAACGAAGCCTTTGCAGACCTATGTTTATATGCACTTTTAGTCATAAAATACGCCAAAGACCAAATATATTATTACAAAATACTGATTTTTAAGACATTTATCTGTGTGAACTTTTAAAAGTGGCTTAAAAACGTAATTTACAGGGTTGCCATTTTTAAGTAATGAGAGTTTGTAATTTATGAACCTGTTTTATAAGAAGAAGAAAAATAATATTACAAAATCTTATGAAATTTGTGAAGTTTATATTGTGGTCTTTTAGAGTGCGTTTACAGGGTTGCCATTCATAACGGCCTACGGAGTGTTCAGGCCGGGACAATATGTACTAAACTCCGATGTTTAAATTTTTGTAGTCTAGCCAAACCTTTAGAATGTTTAAAATTCCGTTTACAAGGTTGCCATTTCTAAGTAAATGAGATTTTTCATGTATGATTATTCTCTGGCAGTTTTAAACTCAGATTAACAATATCTGAGGTTTTAAACGTTCCAAAGGGTGCAAAAAATTACAACATCTGGTTTTTAAAAGTTTTGAGTGTACCTTTAGGGTGGCCTAAAATTGCAGTTAAAGGGTTGCCACTTGTAAATAATTGAAATTTGGTAATTTATGAACTTTTGTGGTAGGTTTAAAACATTTTACAGGGTGTTCAAGCCCGAACACTAGTAAAAATTCAAGATTCTGATTTTTAAGACATTTTTGAGTCTGTGTCAACCTTTGGATTGCCTTAAATTGCAGTTAGGGTGGTTAAATGCAAACAATAATAAAATTACAAAATTCTATGGCAGTTTTTAAACTTTCTACAAGGTGTTCAAGCATAGAACAATCTAATTACAATATTCTGATTTTTAAGACATCTTTGGAGTCTATATCAACTCTTAGAATGCTTGAACTGCGTTTTTATTTCTAACGAATTGAGATTGCGTGATTTTTCGCATATCCTGTAGAAGCTTTTAGACGTTCTAAAGGCTGTTCAAGCGCGACCAAATACAAATTACAAAATCACAAATACAGATTTTGTGAACCTATAGAGTATCTTTAAACCTGGTTACAGGGTTGCCATTTGTAAGTAATTGAGATTTTGTAATTTATGAACATTTTGTGTTTTAAAACGTTGTACAGGGTGATTAAGCGCAAACAATTTTAAAATTACAAAATTTTATGCCAGTTTTTAAACTGGGCGTTCAAGCCAAGAAAAATGTATAATAACAAAATTCTGGGTTTTTAAGACACTCGTAGAACGTTTGAACATGTTTTTTCTGCGTTGTCATTTGTCAAAATTAAGATTCCGGACTTTTCGAATATCTTGCAGCCGTTTTTCAATGTTCTACAGGACGTTCAAGCGAGACCAGATAGAAATTCTGATTTTTAGACATCTTTGGGGCAATAATAAAACGTTAAATCCCGATTTTTAAGACATTTTTCAGTGTCCCACTTTAAACTTGGTTACAGGGTTGCCATTTGTAAATAATTGAGGTTTCGTATTTTATGAACATTTTGTGGAAGTTTTAACACACTCTACAGTGTTTTCAAGCACGAACAATAATAAAGATACAAAATCCTGACTTTTTAGACATTTTTGAGACTGTCAACCCTTAGATTGCCTTAAAATTGCAGTTACACGGTTGCCATTTGTAAATAATTAAGATTTCGTAATTTTTGAATATCCTGTAGAGGTTTTTGGATGTTCTACAGGGTGTTCAAGCGAAACCAAGTACAAAATGCTGATTTTAACGCATTTTTGAATCTGTGTGACCATTTAGAGTAGCCAAATGCCTTTTTGGAGTAATTATTAGGAGGTGTTTTTCTTGTGTCGACATGGAGGTTGCATTCGTTAATCTGCCCTCTACTCTTAGTAGTCCTATTGCATCCAGGAAGGGACTGAGTGTCTTGAGGTTGAGGGTTTGTTAGGTTTCTGTTAACAGCTTGGCCGCATGGACTGCTCCACCGAAGTTTTCTTCAACTTCATCAGGGCCACTTTACATTATGCCGTTAAGCTGGAGGTTTTTATTTCCCCATTTCCGCACAAATTGTCTTATAGTTTTGGACCAGTCAGCGTCATCTCGTTCAGGCTTTTTCTTGAACTGGAAGTGGCCGAGGCGTCAAATACCAGTCGTAATGTTGTGGTGGAGCTTTGCTATTTTGCAGGTGCCTAGGTACCCTATGTCGTGGATTCGGTCGGGGATTATCGTACATCTCAAATCAGATACTTTACCGAACGTCCGACAATTGTTAACTGATAATATTTGTTGTAAGCGTTCACATGCTATTTATTTCACAGATATTACTTCCTTAGCCTACGTTAATTACGTTAGTATGCAGGAAATGCTTAGGCGTCCACCTTGTCAACAATGTGCTTAGTATTGTTTTACTGCCTTTGCAGTTTACTTCCTAGTAGTCAAATAGTATACACATTTCCTTATTATTCTGCATTTCTTTGTTATTTTGGAAGCTTATATTTTCTTAATCTGTTCTAAATGAATAATATAATATTGAGATTCAGTGATTTAGAAACATATTCTACGTTTTATGCGCAAATAATAATAAAATTGCAAAATTCTGATTTTTAAACAACATGGAAAATTCAACAATAAATAAATAAACACATATCGCATATGGATTCTAAACCGGAGGTTTCTGTTAGCAGAGTCCCACCCCTGGGACTTGTAACTTGCCCCTCGTGCAGAATATGTAAGCCTAGAGTTGAGATTCGAGATTAATCTTAGATGTCGTAACTAGCTTGGTTTGTTTGAATCTTCATTCTGAAGGCTTAGAATTGCAGTTACAGGAATGCCATTTGTAAATAATTGAGATTTCTGAATTTATAACCATTTTGTGACTGTTTCAACAAAGTGTTAAACTGCGAATATTATTAAATATTACAGAATCCTGATTTTTAAGACGTTTTTGAGTCTGTGCGATCATTTAGAGCGATTTAAAATGTTACAGTGTTGCCATTTCTAAGTAATTAAACTTTCGTAACTGATGAGCAGTCTTTAAATGTTCACCCGCGAACAATAATTAAATTAGAAAATCGTAGACTTTTTTGGAGTTTGCGTGACTTTTGAGAGTGTCTTATAGTTGTATTTACAAGATTACAAGATTTCCATTTGTAAATAACTGAAATCTTGTCATTTATAAACATCCGTGGCAGTTTTAAATGTCCTACAGGGTGCCCAATTGCGAATAAATAAAAAAATTGAATATATTGATTTTAGGACATTTTTGAGGTCTGTATAAACCTTTAGTGTGCCCTAAAGTTGCAAGGTATAGGGTTACCATGTGTAAATAAATGAAATTTCGTCGCTTATAAATATCTGTAGCAGTTTTTGAAATGTTCTACAGGGCGTTTAAGCGCGAACAATACCTAAATTACAAAATCTTGATTTTTAGAGTTTTTCGACTTTGTGTAAACCATTATATAGGGTGTTCCCTATGATTAAATACGGAAGGGGCTAATTCTTTGGCTTATTTTATGACTAACAGTTCATATAAACATAGGCCCGCAAACCCTTCGTTATTGATCTACAGGGTGTTGAAATTTCAAGATTTTTAGCGCATTTTTACGAATAAAAAAAATGTTCTAACCCTTCATGGCATTCTAATGAAAAGTCTCAACGAAATAAATTGGTTTATACAAACTATAAGGAATTAATGTCCACTAACCATAGCCCCCCTCCTCGACCTCGTGATCGGGTATATTCCTTTATACCTCAAGAACGGATTGTCGGAAGGGGGTACTCACAAAGGGCTATTGAGACGTCTGCAAGAAATATATCCATTGGTAATGTCAAAACAAAAGCTATTTCGGTTAAAAAAATGCGCTTTGCACAATTCATACTTGTTTAAGTTGTTTTCTTTATATCTGGTGCAGTTTTTGAAATATTTTGCTCAAAGTTGAAATAAAAGTTACGCTGAAGGTTTTAGCACAGATTAATTTACTCATTGGTCATATCATTTTTTCTACTCGATTTTCTATCTCTGAATATTTCTTTTTGGTGCGCCACTGGTAGGTTGCAAAATAAGCATTTGATTTTTTGATTTGTTTGAAAACTGTCTGGTTTCTGGTAATTTTTTCCTATTTGCGACTGTTATCGAAAAAAAAATCAAAATCAACTGTCGATAATTAGCTAAATGAGAGTAAAATTTTTAAAACGGTCCACTAGGCCCTGGCTTTATTTAGATAATATAGTGTCAAAAAATTAAAGGTTTAAATTGTGAAGTATACGGTGAAATTATAACATCCTGTAGATGGGTAACACAGCGTTTGCAGACCTTTTTATATGAACGTTTAGTCATAAAATAAACCAAAGAATTAGTCCCTTCCGTACTCACACCATATTTAGGAACACCCTCTATTATGTTGTCGGAATATTATCATATCTTACTATCCATGTGAGATAGAAAAAAAGGTAAACGCTTCCCATTTTAAATATTGTTACGTAAAATCCAGTGGTGTAGCCCAAAAAAATTTTGTAAGACCCAAAGTTGCGGTTTTTACCGTTTTGAAATAGTAGGCCATGGATTTATGGAGAAGTTTATTGTACCCATGGTAACTAAGGCAGCCGTCTCTTATGCTATTGTTGTTTTCTAATCTCACAACTTGAAATTCGAACGATACCTTTAATGCTGCGTAGATTCAAACTTTTAACTCGGATGCTGAAGCTTTGGCATTGGAGCCTGAACTTTGGAATGTGAATCTTATAGACATCAATCTTGACACTTGAATTTTGGGTCTTGTCGAACTAATAATAATAAACTTTGAGCATTCTGATTTCGCGTGAATCGGATGTTTTTACTTATAAACCCTGGAACCTGCATCTTAGGTTTTTTTTCTAAATCCCGAATTTTTATATTGATCTTGATTCTTTGAATATTCTAACTTAGATTTTAATTCTTAATAAATTGAATTTTGAATCTTTGGCTATTATAACCTTGAATCAAGAAACGTAAATCTTAAATCTTGAATCCTAAAGTTCCAAACTTTCTAAATTCTTGACTATCAATCCAAAAACTTGAATTGAAGTCTCTTAAATAGTTCATTCTTTTGAAATTCAAGCTTTCCCAGAGACTAAAATATCGAGATCCGTGGAGTATGAACATCAGAATTTTTATGAAACTCTTCTATTTACATACGACGAATCTCGGTCATTTTCATCAATTGTTTTCATCGGACCTTTCGATTACTTCCAATGCTTTGCAAACTTTATTCGAATTTTTTAAGGTATAAGTCCATGATTCAAATAATTTGTGAAACTTTGGTTTTCTTAGAATTTTTGGACATTTCGATTCTCTCGATGCTGCCTTGATTTCCTGAAATTCGTCGGACTCTTCCGATCTTTCTATTATTCTTCGTAGCATACCCTTATTATGTTTCGCTTATCTTTTATTAGGAATACATTCGGCTTCAAAGTGAACTTGCAACAGCACCCTTACTGTGTGTGAGTTCGCGCCAGGTGCTCAAGACTGTTCTTCGTTATAGCATTGAATAATAAATCTGAATTATTATTCAATGGTTATAGGAAACTCATTTATTTATTTTTTTTGCGTATTGTACGCTAAAGATGGTTGCTTCATAGATGTTAGCCTACTTCTCTCCGGAAGAAGCGTAAATTCTCACGAATATTATTACATTACAGTTTGCGTTAGGGTATGCAATATTTAAATTTAAACCGTGGACAAAACGAAAGACTAACTGGACACTTGAATTTCAACACCTGTTACAAGAACTGCTGACAGCTACATGCTGTTACGGAAGAGGAATGTCTTTACCTGCACGTGCAGTTAATCCTCTTGTATCCGTCACAAACACAACAGTGACAAAATCAGGATTTTCGAAAGAAATTTGCGGCGAAGTCATAATTTTTACCTATAAATACATCCGGACCAGCAATCCTTTAAGAGGCAATCCTCGATATTTGAAGTGACGATAAAGTCGCATTGCCGGCGTCGCCGCGCCTCCTGTTTCAAACAAGCGATAATGAATCAGAATCTATCACCTCCATTGTCCGCAGACGGCCAAGAAGAAAAATAAAGTTGACCCCTAACTCATCATTTCAGCATTTTTCAAGGCATTTACGCATACGCGTATAAATCATACGGAGGACGATCTATAAATCTCCTAGTTCAGAGACACAAATTGCCAAAGCAGTAAAAAGTAATCTTATATTCGCATTGTGCCTTTATCACATACTTCCGGTCGAGCGCCGCGACGGGGGTGCGCGCATTACTTGTTTATGACTTCCTTGCTCAATTTTTTCCCCATCTTTACCACCTTAGCAATAAATTAACCGCGCGTGTATTTATTTATCGGGACCGTTGCCCGTTTCTAACTCGTAAAAATCACGGAAAAGCTCGCCGCGTCCGCGTCGACCAATTAACTGTATCCTTAGTAGCGATCGGGTGTCAAGTTCGGGATTTAACAAAGGGCGAGCAATTGAATAAAAGACTTTAATGATACGTTTTTATACCGACTTCTCTGGATTAAGCTAATCGAGAGTACGTTTCACAAAGACGATCGTTAGAAACAAGCAAAGTTCGCCTAATTGACACTGATCGTGCCAGCTCAAGTATGAATCGGTTTCTTACACGCAGTTTTGCGGTTTAGCGCTAGGAAAAAAGAAAATTGTTTTAATTGGGGAGAATTAAGTGTGTGTTATTATAGTGATGTAAGAGTTGTGCGTCAAAGGATCTAACAGTATTAGCGAAAACGTTTCCGTTCATTAATTATTATCTAAATACTCTGGTCAACCGAACACTACCCTAAAATACAGCTTCATATCACAATGCGTTTGTTCAATCCAGCATTTTAGCTGCCAGAACAATGCATTTCTGGTGCACGAAGTACAAGATGGCGTTTTGGTATGTAGTGGTACACACAGTTTTTCTCGACTTTGGATTTAAAAAGCTGTTATTGGCAAGTGGAAATGGCTCCAGAACATCGGGAGAAGATAGCATTTACAATCGGATGGCATTTTACAGTCATGCCCTTTGGATTTGTAACCGCACCTGCGACGCTTGAACGTCTCATGGAAAATGTGCTAAAACAGTTATCGTGGAAAACTTGTTTAGTCTACCTGGACAACATTACTATGGCGGGGAAGATCTTCGAAGCGATGGGCTTCTATAAAGGCTTCGGTTGGCCAAACTAGAACTTTCCCCAAAAAAGTTCCATAGTTTTCAGAGTAAGGTTCAATATTTAAAGCGCTAAGATTCTAGATGAGGGGAATCAGAAATTTGCTTCTAATGTCATTGAGGTTCAAAATTATACTTATATATAAAGGTTTAGATCAAGATTCGAAAAGATTCAACAAGGTTTCTGAAGAAAGATTTATGGTTTAGGTTCCAAAGTGCAGAATTAAAAACCCTCTTTCAAAATTCAGGAGCGAGGATCGATGTCAATGTTGAAGTATGAATATTCAAAATATGAGAATTAAAAACAGAATTAATTAAGGGTCTTGAGAAACCACCATGTGTAACAATTTGTTGCAATACAGGGGTTGTAAATCCTCAATCGTAGTAAATAAAATTCCACTGCAATGATGATTTTTTCTAACACAAATTATTTGACCGAGGCAGCTCCTAAAAACAAATTCTAATGCCCTTACCTTATGCTTACAGATATTGGATCTTTTGTGGTCATGCTAATATATCAAAACTTGAGCCTATGGTTTTAGTTGATTTATGCGCAGATATTAAATACAAATTTAAAATGAGACAAGGGGTAAACCACAGGTGAGATTTCGTGTTTACATGTTCGGGAAATCAATGAAATCTGTGAAATTTCGACGAAATCCGTGAAATTTCAATCCTTGAAATCTTGAAATCCATGAAATGTTTGTTAAATACGTGAAATCTCTATGAAATCACTGAAATCTTGAAGAAATCCACGAAATCATAGTGAAATCCATGAAATCTTTGTGAAATTAATTTGTGTTAGGGTGCACACATGGTGGGAAAATCCGTGAAATTTCGAGAAATTCGTGAAATCTTCGTGAAATTCATGAAATATTGATGAAATCCGTGAAATCTGGATATAATCCACAAAATCATAGTTAAATCTATGTGAAATTCATTTGTGTACACTGTACACATATTGGGGAAATCTTAATTTTAATGAAATCCCTGAAATTTCGACGAAATCCGTAAAATTTCGATGAAATCCGTGATATCTTGATGAAATCCATGAAATATTGGTTAAATACGTGAAATCTCAATGAAATCCCTGAAATCTTGATGAAATCCACAAAATCATAGTGAAATCCATGAAATCTTTGTGAAATTAATTTGTGTTTTGATGCACACATGTTGGGGAAATCCGTGAAATTTCGATGAAATTCGTGAAATCTTCGTGAAATTCATGAAATATTGATGAAATCCGTGAAATTTGGATATAATCCACAAAATCATAGTGAAATCTATGTGAAATTTATTTGTGTACACTGTACACATATTGGGGAAATCTTAATTTTAATGAAATCCCTGAAATTTCGACGAAATCCGTGAAATTTCGATGAAATCCGTGATATCTTGATGAAATCCACGAAATAATAGTGAAATCCATGAAATCTTTGTGAAATTAATTTGTGTTCTGATGCACACAATATGTTGGGGAAATCCGTGAAATTTCGATGGTGAAATTCGTGAAAGATTGATGAAATCCGTGAAATCTTGATAAAATCCGTGAAATCTTGATGAAATCCGTAAATTCTTGATGGAATCCAAAAAAGCATAGCGAAATTCATGAAATGTTTGTGAAATTTATTTGTGTTTTAGTGTACACATATTGGGGAAATCTTAATTTTAATGAAATCCGTGAAATCTTGATAACATCCATGAAATATTGGTTAAATACGTGAAATCTCTATGAAATCCCCGAAATCTTTATGAAATCCACGAGATCATAGTGAAATCCATGAAATCTTTGTGAAATTAATTTGTGTTCTGATGCACACATGTTGGGAAAATCCTTGAAATTTCGACTAAATCCGTGAAATTTCAATGAAATACGTGAAATCTCGATGAAATCGCTGAATTCTTGATGAAATCCGTGAAATCTTGATGAAATCCGTGAAATCTTGATGAAATCCGTGAAATCTTGATCAAATCCGTGAAATCTTGATGAAATCCACGAAAGCCTAGCGAAATCCATGAAATCTTTGTGAAATTAATTTGTGTTCTGATGAACACATGTTGGGGAAATCCCTTGGGAAATCCGTGAAATTTAGATGAAATTCTTGAAATCTTCGTGAAACTTGTGAAATATTGATGAAATCCACGAAAGCATAGCAAATTCCATGAAATCTTTGTGAAATTAATTTTGTGTTCTGATGAACACATGTTGGGGAAATCCGTGAAATTTTGATGAAATTCTTGAAATTTTCGTGAAATTCATGAAATATTGATGAAATCCGTGAAATCTGGATAGAATCTACAAAATCATAGTGAAATCTTGTGTTTTGGTGCACACATTTTGGACAAATCCATGAAATCTGGATGTAATTTGTGAAATTTCGATGAAATCCGTGAAATCTTGATGAAATCCACGGAAGCATAGCGAAATTCATGAAATATTTGTGAAATTTATTTGTGTTTTAGTGGTTGGGGAATTCTTAATTTTAATGAAATTCGTGAAATTTTTATGAAATTCGTGTTATAAAGATCGAATTCGCTAAGAAACTTTTTATTACATTCAATAAAATTTAATGCAAAAAAGAGAACCGATCGTTATTCGGATACAAGTAAAAAGAATTACGTTACCTTAAATATAGCGTTTTCTAAAATCGCTATGGTGCAATTCCGTACTACCTCTCTCATAAAATATGAATCTCCAAAAGTTTTCTGGATATGTTTTATGATTACCTTTTTGTATACAAATGGTCGGGAAATGAACCTTCTATATTGCAATATAAGATATTATTATAGCGCACTAGGCCAAACAAGTTCAATGTCATACACGCTCACACTGAGTTAATTTGTTTCTTTTAATTTTCGCTTTCGAGTGTTTACTTGCATTTAATGGATCTAAACCCTGATTTATGGACCGGAAAAGTCCGCTCGTACTTTTAAAATTTATCGATAGTTCTAAATACGAATTTGTATGTACGTACACTTTTATTACGAAAACAGTTTATGACATGGCATTTTTTTATGATAATCTCTTCTGACCTAGGTCGCAGAACATCCGGCTAATTTATCTCCTCACAAAATTTTGCGTTCGCCACGAGATTACTAACTACGTGTTTTTCTTGTAGATTTATTTTACAATTCGTCCCGAACTTTAATCCGCACTGCGAATGCGCGGTTGTTTGAATTCCATTACTTTCAGTCCTTCGAATTTTGACTTACGGTTAGTTTGGCGCTAATTTTGATTAAGGTTTCTTTGACTTGAGATCTAAACGCTAATTGTCCCGACCTGAGCTCTATGACGGTTCAAAAATTATATAATTTCCTTTCTCTTAAAATCAGCTATCCCCCCCAACACAGGCATTAGCAAAATTGATATTTTTTTCCAACATGCGTAGCTTCATTATCAACGACCGGATATGATTCAGCTGTACGCGTACCGTATTTTCTTAGAATCTGTCCCCTCACCCAGGTAATGTAAAGAATGAGAAGCATCCGAAGCAATAGGATCTGAATAAACCCAAAAACGAAAGAATCTCAAGAACCCAAAAAATGAGAGAAAACACTTTGAAACCTGGAAGGGAAGTTACTTAAGCTATGGGGTCGGTATTTCCCGAATTTCGGTGCGTCACGGTCGTCCCGTGAAGTAGTGTAGGGCGTAGACTTCGCGCGTGGCGTCTTTTTCATCACTCACACCTTATAGTAAGGGAGGGGTATTGTAATATGCCCCCCTTAAACTTTTTTGACGAAAATATATGTTTTCAAGCACCAGGAATCCGAGTCAAACAAAATATCGATGATGTCGGCGGACGCGCGATGCCAAGTAGGGCACGTGAAGATTTTTTGATCAAGAATGCACCATTCGAAGTGAAAGGTTTTTTTTTTGTCAAAAATAGGAAATGTCGTTCGGGAGGTCTTGCGGGGCGACGGTGGAGGAGCGGGATATGTTGTGGAGGCATCAGGGGACACATCGGCTGTAATTTGCTTGAAACCTCTACACCACTGGGAAAAATTAATGTTTGTTTGCCCACGGCTATCTCAGTAATAAAAAATGTTTTTGCACCCCTGACATTGCGGAAGTTTGGCCTCTTGTCTCCTCTTAAATTTGAAAATTCAAAGTCGAATCTAATCAATAAATACAATACAAAATCTGTTTCACGCAAATAACTTTTAAGGGTCGATTCCTTTAGGAATATTAATATCACTTCGTACAAAACTCCATATGCAAATTTCTAAAAATAACCGACCACTACTTTGTAGAAATCAAACAATTTAAAATAACTTACAGTTATTGACGTGGGTAAAATTATCTTCTGGTGACAAATTAATATTATCCCTCCATGGAAAATGCCGCTACCTTTAGAAGTAGGGAAACATATCGCTTCGATGGTACGGTTGTCTTTTGCACCACCCCGATAACGTTATCTTTGGAAAGAATGCAAAATTTGATAGATTAAAGGTTCGTAGAGTACATTAACTTTAGATCGATATGAAAACGCGGATGTTTAGAAAATTTTTTTTCAAAAATTTTAAATTTCTTTTTTTACCAAAGCCGAGATTCAACCACAAAATTAAACTAATGCAAAATTTTCGCGGTGATTTGAGTTTCCTAAGTGACACTTTTGCGGTCTCAAATATTAATATTTCCTAAAAATCGCAATTCATTTTTGAACGATGGGACATTCACGTTTAAATTCGAAAAAATTAATTCAAGCTCATTTACAAGATATTTCCAAAAAAAATGTATGCTTCTCTTACAAATTTAAAAGTGGTCCAATATCTCAATCGTTGCAAATTGTCGCAATTAAAATTTATGGCCACGGTATTTGCTTTCCACGAAGGTACAGTAGTTGAAGTCGAATTTCAGTAATCTGACCTACCTGAACGCGAATATTCGGCTTGATGGACCAATTTAACATTCTAATTTATTGTCACTGATATCTTTTCGATGCTAAACTTTATCATGAGTTTTATGAAAATTGAACCCCGCGCCTTGCAAGACGCACAGAACGGCTTGTAATTAATTCAGAAAATTACCGGTTAAGTAAACCTAAAATTTGTTTCGGCGTCAATCAGTACAACCGCCTAATTGGACATTATTGTACTGTAAATCTCTCGGAATCGGAGCCAATTACGCCAGAATTTCGAGGGACCGGTCCCAAAGATATTTCGACAATAACGAGCGAAACGTCCCGGGGCGATATGAGCGCTGTTAACTCGTTACAGCACGTCCTTAAAAATATTTATATTACTTACATGACCTACTAATTAAGAAATTGATTCGCCGACAAAATGTCCGTTTGATTGTTAAGAAGACCGGCAGAAGTAAAAGAAAAGGGAAACATTTAAATGAGGACATATATAAAACAATCGTCAAGTGCGCGACAGTAGACTATTTCTAACAATTGACAAGTAGAAAGGGAGCGGCCAAGTGTGAAGATATTTCCCAATTCAATCTGATAATATGCGTACGGGTCATTTCTTTGTAGGCTTCCCGCTCGCGTGACAATGGATCGTCTGCAGAGGCGTTACTATTGTTTTTTTCCTATGCGTAAACAACTACTGCTGTAATTACGATTCGTATACATAATTAGCATCCATAAAGAGAAAATCAATATTCAAGATGAACTGATTGAACATCACTTCAAGTTATTTATTATTCCGCTATTGTTTTTCCGCCTTTGTGTTCTTCGAAAAATTTTGTTCGAGATCGAATTTGAAAACGTATACAATATACTGGACATTTTTGCAACGAATGTACTTTCTACTACGGATTTGTGGGCAAACACAATTGTATAGACAGGGAATACTGTTTCGGGTCCCAATTTCCGCAGAAAATCAATGTTTGAGAATCAATATAATCCCGAGGGGTAATCCACAAATGTGTACACCAGAATTCCAAAAGTGCAAAATAATTCCAGAATTCCAAAAAAATTCCGGCTTCCAAAAAACTGCCAAAACTGCAAAGGAGTTCCGTTGAATTCCAAAAAACTCAATTGACTTCCAAAGAGTTCCAAAGAATTCCATTGAACTCCAAAGAATTCCATTGAATTCCATTGAATTCCAAAAAATTCCATTGAATTCCAAAGAATTCCATTGAATTCCAAAGAATTCCATTGAACTCCAAAGAATTCCATTGAATTCCATTGAGTTCCAAAAAATTCCATTGAATTCCAAAGAATTCCATTGAATTCCAGTAACTATTTAAGAGACCATACTATGGGAGGATAAACATCTTACTATAAATAATTTTTCAGCTGATGACCAAATTTTTTTTCTGGCCAAAAGATGTCATCTTAGTTAGATACTTGTACCACTAGTTTTAAAAGCGATACTTTTTTCGAATTTGGTGTTTGATTAATGAGGGCGAAGGGAAGAATGTATAGTGATCCTTAATAACTCATAATTGAATAATGTCATTGACGTTTTGATAAGAAATTATGGATTCTACAGGCCACATTCTATAAGAAAAATTTGTTTCCGGGTCGATCTGAGACAATTTTTTCTGAGGGCCTCAAAAAAAGGCAGTGTACAACCTTCCTTTTTTACCAAAAATCGACTGCACCAAAATTTCTCGAGAAAACACTTTTTCTTATTAATTTTGGTGCGTAGAATCCAAAACAATTCCTACTTTTTCGATCAGACTTCTCAATAAAAAGTTACAGACTAGAAAAGAAACCAATTTCGAAAGAAAATTCAAAGGGCTGTAACTTTTGGACTAGTAGCCCAATCTTGGAACTGTTTGAAATTATGGATTCTACAGGCCACATTCTATCAGAAAAATTTCCGGGTCGACATTAATGTTTCTAATATAGAAACACATTACACGTTTATAGAAACGTCGAGGGAAAGCGAAGAGAAAAGTTTACTTTTATGACTGTAAAGGTCAGTGGCGCAATATTTTAGTTAATTTTGAGTCATACTGTTTGAACGTAACATGAGAGCTGAATGTTTCTTTATCGTAAGAGAAAATAAATGAACAGTTACCCGTCAGATTCTAAGACTATAATCTACAAACCAAAAATGTACGAATTGCAGGTAATTATAAAAACATCAATAAAAAGTAAGCCACAACCTAAACCATAACTTGTAAAAAGACTTAGAATGAATTCAATAAAAATTACAAGTTAATTCCCAAAGATTTCCATGAATTCCAAAAGAAGTCAATGAATTCCACCCATGTATTCCGTGAATTCCAAAAGAATTCCATGAATTCCAAAAGAATTCCATGAATTCTAAAAGAGTTCCATGAATTCTAAAAGAGTTCCATGAATTCTAAAAGAGTTCTATGAATTCCAAGAGGTTGTACACCAGAATTCCACAGTGGTTTCCTCTCGTATAATCCTAGAAGGAAATTTAACAGGGGAATTGTATGAGAATTTTTTGGAAGATATTTGGGGTCAAGTGTAGGACAAGGGGGGCATGCTCCTAGACGAAGAAAATTTGCACTTTCAGCAAGCTGGGACTCCGTCGCATTACGCTATGACTGTTAGTCACTGGCTCAACAGAGGGTATCCTGGTAAATGGATAGGCAGAGGGAAGAGTGCAAATTATAATTTGAAAGAGGGGGCATCTGGAAGGGGAACATTTCATTTTTAATTAAAAGAAGCTGAAACATGAACAGATAGAGACGGATGGAGGAAGAAGAGTGGTTAATAAATACCTTTCATGATCTATTTCGGTGGAAAAACGTCCAAATTCTATAAATTGCTGCCACCGCACCGAGGCGAATTTTGCACATTTTTGCTCCATGATTGGATGCAATTTGGAAACGATATAAGTGCTGGTTTTTCATACTAACAGGTATAAAAGCGATAAGGGAATGGAGAGAGAAAGTGAAAGACGAAGAAAACCTTCAAGAAAAATGAAGGGGAGAGAAGGAATATATACAACAGAGAAAAAATGAAATAGGTAATTAATAAAATAGAAAATATGGTAGATGAAAGGGAGGACGAGCGGCTAATATTGGGGGATATTTAAATGACAGAACAGGGAATGAAGGAAAATGGGTAGAGATGGGAGAGTAACACAAGATAGGAAGTCAAGAGATGAAGAATGCAACAAAGAAAGGGGATTGTTATCGGAATTAACGGAAAAGATGGGATAGAGAATATTAAACGGAGATATGGAGGGAGACAGGGACGGGCAGCAATTCACGTACATGGGAGGAAGAGAGGGAGGTCAGTAATTGATTATAGAATAGTAAATGAAAAGGTACTGGAAGAAATAGAAGAATTTCAGGTGGGACGGAGGATAGGATCGGACCACCAATCGAGGGAAATGAATCTAAAAGAGAGAAAAAAAATCAAGAAATGGAGAGACGCAAAGACAAAGGGAGATACAGATATGGACCAAAGACATTGTGTTGACTTATAGAATGAGACTAGAGGAACAAAAAGAGAAAAAGAAATAGAGCACAGAGGAGTGGTGTAAGGCAATAACAGGGAAACAGGTAAAGGAATTGGAAAGGTGAGATAAAAGAAAGGGTTGGTGAGGCAGAGAGAAACAGATACAGAACAATGATGGAAAAAGAAAGAGGTCAAGGAGAAGGAGTTGAAAGAACAGAAGAAAGGACAAGAGAAAATGTAAAAAAAAGATGAAGAAACAGAAAGAATCGAAGAAGAACTCATAGAAATAAAAGTAAAGAAAGACTAAAGAGAGAAAAACGGAAAAAAACATAAGTGGGGGAGGACTAGAAACAGTACTTACAAGGAAAGCAGGAGAAAGAGATCGTGATAGAGGAAGATGGATGTAGATTGTGTAGATAAAGCGAATTTTTTAAGCGACAATCTTTCCGCCCTTTGGGAGCACCCTCCTGCGACACTCCGTTATGAAGATATTTGCATTGAAAGTTTTGATCTCAACAGTAGATATGTCTCGTCATGATGTTCCATTTGCCCTTCATGAGTACCCTCTACCGACACTTTGCTTTCAAGATATTCGCTTCGACTTCACCAATAGATATGTCTCGTCCAGACGATTCATTTTGCCTTTGTGAGTACTTTTCTCCGACAAACCGTTTTTGTGACAAACTTGTGACATCACCAATCAGTATCAGTATTCCAGACCTCCCAATCGCCCTTTGTGAGTACCCTTTCACAATGTGTTCTTGAGAAATGAGGAACTATAACCCGATCACGATAAGGGGTCGAGGAAGATAATTATGTTTGGTAGAAATTAATTCATTTCGTTGAGATCCTTTACCATGATCGATAAAACAAGTTTCTCTGGTAACTCCCACTCGTACTAACTTTTTCTGAATACAAAACAAACAATTTTTAAAACTTTCCACAAACTTTTCTTTTATTAAAGTTGCGTAACTTCTTCTGCGCACTTTATTACGGAAAGGCCGAGACCTTACGTAAACAAATTTGCACGCTGTTTATCGTCGCGGGCAAAACTAATACCTAACAGCAGGAACCTCGTTTTTAAGTTGATTCCAAGAGAACTCCATTTCCACTATAAGATAATCTCCTTCAGAATTTTCAAAAATCACCGCCAATCACAATATTAGACTTGATAACACCAGATTCAAAGGAACGAGTCTCTACTTACGCCGGAAATAACACGCACAGAGTAAAACACGTTATCTCTTCTAACGGCGATAAGAACACGTGCCGTAATTAAATTTCACCCGATAAGACTTCTTATCGCAAACGACCAGATGTAACCTTTTTTCAAATAACGCAAACTTGTTCAAATGTGTCTAACCTAAAGCAAGTAAATTTCAAAAGCGGTAACATTTAAAGACGCAAATATATACACTTCTAAAAGCAGAAATAGACACTGACATAACAAATTCAAATACACTAAAGCAATCAATTCGGAAGTAATCACTCAGATTAATAGGAAGTTGAAATATTCTCATGTATACAAGTTGTCCCGTCATTATTTTTATTATTTAGACATTTCGTTAACGGATGAGTGCAGCGGGTGGTAGAAAACAGTAGAAGTAAACTCAATCCCTCGTGGTCACTCACTGATCTCGAAAAGGAGTCGCGTAGGAAAGTTATCGTTTTTATAAACCAATTCATTTCTATAAGACCTTTAATTAGGATACCTTGAACCACCGGCTCGCCCCCACATTTTCATAGTTTTACTGAGAACCACTAAAGGCATGCGTATGCAAAATCTGAGCCCAATTGGTTGTCGTCGCATGTAAAAGTTATGTAGCGTAATTTCATGGCCGTCTGGCACACCTTGAGGGTATCGATCGGGTACTGATTGCAAAAAGTTACAGGACCCTAGGACCCTAAAAATAGTTCAAAACCGCAGAAAACAATCCGGACAGACGGACGGACGTACGAAACGCAAACAATAGCTCATTTTTTAAAATTTTTAATCGATGGTAATGGGATTTGTGAGGGGGGGGGGGTTGAATGAAAGTGGTGGAAGGAAAGAGTAGAGGAAGTACGAACATTTAAGTACCTATTTAAGATACCAGATGCAAGAAAATAATGGGGTAGACGCATAAGGGAATTAAGAAAGAAGACACGAAGAATCGCACACGATTTCCAGTAGGGGAATTTTTTTCCACTCAGCTCGTATTCGAAAACCAGACTTTTGATCCGGCTCATATTCAATAGCACTGATTCTTGAACTCGTAGAAATCGATCGGCGAATTGCAAGCGGAACAGACGGACAGACGGACGTCATCACATAAGCGAAATATTCCCCTAAAAAAACATTTGGCGATGAAATCGGTGTGGGGAATAGGGGAGAGCCGCAGGGAATGGGAAAGGAGAGGGGAAGAAAGTGAATTTGTGAAAGAATGATTGTCAACGATGGTGAACACAAAAGGAAAATGGTGGGAACAAAGAAAAAGAATATTATGAAAGAAACCTGCTCATGTAATGCCACCCAAAACTGGCAGAAATAACCAGGCGCAATCGTGTTACCGGCGTTACGTTAGTATGGGTGCCAAGCCATGAGGGGTAGTCAGTAACGAGGAGGCTGGTCATCTCACTAAAGCCGGCCAAACATCCCCAAATTGGACCGGGGCCCTACTGTGGGGCACCAGAAAGTCTAGCTGGAGGTGTGAGATAAAAAGGCAGTTCAGAAAAGAGTGGGAACGTCTAGGAGACTAAAACCAGCTCGTTGTTGCTAATGTCATACATAGTCTTGGTCACTGGACACTGCCCCCGGAGATGAGGACAACACATTTCTCCTCTGCTTCGAGGAGGGCGAGTCCGCATCATCTGCTGGTGTGGGGATGTTTCCGGATAGAGATCAGATGATCTGGGTGAGGTTATAATAGCACCTCAGCAGATCAGAGAGTCGCAGCCGGGGAGGACCCTCAGATTTTTTAACAACCTCCCTCTTTCGGAGTAGAACAATAGGGCCGAGGGTAAAGGTGCGTAGCCATGGTATAGCCCAATCCAAGGAGGAAAAAAACGGATACGAATGGCCAGAGGTTGAAAGAAGGAGAAAATTACTACTGGACGATGGAAAAGAGGAGAAAAACGGATGAAGAGGGTAATAGAAGAAAGAGAAGAAATGCAAGTTGTTGCCATGGCAATTAACTGTCACACAAGTTTAAATGGCACAAGGAGTAGTTCTGCTGGCACATTTTTCGAGATAGGCAATCATAATACAGTCTGGCACTGGCTATGACTTCAATGAATACCAGCGCGGGTGATTTTATTTGGAACATTATTAGTGCAAGGGAAGGGGAGTCACCTTTCAGCGACACTAGAAATTGCCTTCTTTGACGACAGATATTGAATATATCCGACTTAGTGGAGGAACGTTTTGAAAGTTCGCAGTGGCCAAACTCTGCGGGACCCGTACCTTAGATAATGGCCATAAATAAACTTTCTTTAAGATTGTGTAACCCGAAACCGAACTTTTACTACTCATTTTTCCACTCCTTTCCTAATAAAAATTTGAATACCGCCGATAAAAATCTTCAGCGTGCTCTTGTTAGGCAGACACGCGTGAATTGTCACCTACCGTGAAGAATACGATCGGACGCAGTACCGGCCCAATACAATCTCTAGATAATTAGAATTTACGCCTTTTCATTTAAAACTGTCGTATATTTATTACCCCATCAGAAACCGAAATTAATTAGGACTCTCCTTTCAGTTTCAGGGCTTGCCTGAAAATGGCGGACACGAGCGACGCCAATCTCGTCGGGAAGCTCTTCTTCAACATAATCCAGACCAAGTGTTTCGTCCTGAAACCGAAAAAGTATTGCGCGAAGAGATCGTGGTGGGGCAAATGCACAAAGACCAAGTACACGAAGCAGGCGATTATACGTGATAATTTAGCGTATTAATTAATTAGGCGAACGAATTAGCTAAATTTTGAATGTGAGGCAATAACGCACACGTTTTTTTTTCTAATTTTCCGTACTTTGTACTTATTTCAAGCGAAATGTATATTATGTTTATATGTAAGTAACAGCGGCTCCTATTTTTGTATAGTATAATATTTTTGTAACATATTTACTTAATTGGTATTTTTGCAATATTTATTTTACGTACGTAATTTTTAAGTTTTGTGATTTTTGTGTCAAGATGTACTGTGTAAAATGTCACGGTTCCAATCAATCTTGAAACTTGTTGAAATATGGCATCCGGCATGTCACGGCGGTATGTTAAAGTCATGCAATAAACGTTCAGCAAAACATCACACTTGTCTAATAGCACATGAGCAATTCTGGACACCTTTTAGAAGTAGGGCAGAATTTGGTGCCGTTTTTCCCTTAGTCATACCCCACACGCAACACACCGACGTACATTAAACGTCCATTGTATGAACATATATGGACCTTCTGTATCAACATAGTAAGTACGCGTATATATAGAATTTGTACAATGGACGGCCATTGTAGGTCCAAATGTCAACGATATGGACAGTGTACGTACGTACCTACTGTACGTCCTATGGACGTTCGTTACCAGTCATTTTATTTCACTAGATTAACAACTACTTTGAAAGCGATATCTATTCAAAAACTGTTAAAACAAGCGGGATATAAAGTAATGTAAGTAGATACTCAAAAATTCACTTCCTGTCCTTTGCCCTTTTAAATGGCTCTGTCGAATTTGTGCGCGCCATAATTGCATTGTCATTATTTTATGGACCACCCGTTAAATATTCCATAAGTGGGAACCATCGGACGTCCACTGTACGTACACTTTTTCTACATGGACGTCGTAACGTAAAATGGATCAAATATGGACGTCCAATGTAAGGACTGTGTTGTGTGGGACCACACCTCAAAAAATTCTCCAGTTGTTTCATTAGAAAGAGTCATTAGGCTTCAAAAAACCACGCTACTGCTCTTTTAGGGTTGCCATCTGAGCCAAATTGGTGGCAGTTGAGGTCTGTGCTCTTTCAGGGAAGAATGGACTTACGTCCACACGCACATAGGTTTCCCTAGTCGTCCTGTCCACGGATGCACCTTCCGCATTCTCCCTGGAACAAATTGAGAAACACGAGAGTTCTTTCTGCCATCCAGTATGGTCAGCCGCCTGATTGTCTCAACTAGAACTCGACAGCAATCTACTTTGTCTCTTCTGTGTCTTCATTTGATTGCAGTCATAAGGCTTCCCTCAGGGTATGATCCTGCACATGGACAGTAAGTGAACGCAGACCCAGGTGCCGTGGGGCTAGTCCTGGTAGTCCCCATGGAACCTGTGCACGCAAAGTTTTCGCACGTGGTCTAAAAATGCATTCGTGCAGATTGCGAGTATTTGACTCGGAATCCAGATAAGACTAGGCGGTCACTAGGCAAGATATTCTTGTGCAAGAGCCAAGAACCCCTAAAAGCAAAGCTCCTGGACTGGACAAAACTCACGGAAACGTACTAAAAGCGTTGCTGGACCCTTCCTGACATTCTCATCGAACTAATCAGCGCCTGTATAACATTCGGTTACTGATAACTTTTTTACTCGAAATTGGAAAGCTATTCGAGAGAATTCTTCTCCAAAGACTGCACGAGCAAGTTCCACCTGTGACCTGAACGACTTTTCAATCTCAATCATTATGGCTCTATCCGCGGACAAAAGTCGACCGACTGTGTGCAAGGACTCGTAAACAACCCCAGGATGAATGCTCGTAGGTATTTGTTGGCGATGTTCGTCGAAATTACTGGAGCATTGAACAACACGTACGCTAAAGCAGAAGAGCCAGAGTAAAATCCTATCCTTTTCGTTGTTGGGTTTAGTAACAATTATTTTGAGGTATTTTTATGTATAATCAGTTTTATTTATAAACTATTACGGTAACTCCTGCCCAAACGAAGATCAGGATCCTATTCCTACCCTCGACTTTTGGTCACGCTATGGAGATAAACCGTTAGGTAGGTGCGTCATACGAAAAACACTTTTACCCAGTGTTTCAGTTACTCTATCTGCTATGGAGTCTGCTTGGCCAAGACAAGCTAGGCACTTCTTTCCTTAATTCTTGGTTCTAGGCCACTGCGTCAATCACGGTTAAATACGAGCCTGTCTGACGCACTTCAAACACGAGGTCGCCTTCAAGATGTAAGAACAAAACGCAGACATCGATTACTCTTCCAATTAATTAATTAATTGTTTCGTTTATTATACCCCAAGTTAGTTGTTTATTTAACCGTATGAAAGCCAAAAAGGAATTAGAAATATAAAGTAATAAGCGCGGTTAGAAATGCAATTTTATTTTAGATGTAAATAAAGACAGATAATACTACATGTGTACATTCAGGATGAGTTAAATGAAGCGGGTCATTGTAATTAATATAAGAGCAAGAAGGGCGCGTTAAAGCACGTCTATAGTAACTGAATTTGGAGTGACAGGAAGTTTGCGATAGCGCGGAGTGAAGTATTTAAACCATTTCACGTTGTAAGATTGGGTCAGATTTGACTACGTGAATATCTATAAATAGAAGATTGTATGCGGTGTCGAACCTGCGTTTGTGCATTTTTCAAGTTATTCCTTCCATTGATGGGTGGATCTCGAAGAATGAAATTAAGCCAACAGCGAACCATCGCCTACATCGTCACTTTCACGCTATGAATAAAGAGTTTCGCAGCAATTCCAAGAAAGAAGATATAAGAAAATAATCAACGTCGGAACATCAACGAGAATTCTGTAGCCGGTCCGTGCGTTCCCTATCATACCCAAGCCCAGAGGGTAGAATTAAGAATTACATAACAAGAATCCCCTTCCCCCCTTCTATTCAGGCAAGTTCTCGATTTTCAATTGTAATTTCGTTAATAGTACTACCGAGTTTGTGAAATTTGTATCGAACGCTCTTTAAGTAGGTTCGCATCGATTCTGAGAATTTGGCACCTGGGAGAATTCGTTTGGCGGCTGGGGAGCGTCGAGGTGCTCGGGCGCGGATAAAAATTCGCCATTTCCGTAAGGTTGGAGTTAGGACGTTCGGGCGCCGTTTCGGGGGGTTTCGATAATTGGCGCAACTTTCGGCGAGGTTAAGAAAATTGCTCCTGCGACCTACGGGGTAGCTACCATAAGAAGCGAAAAAATCGAAAATGTTAGAAAAAACGCTACCGGATATCCTTTTGCGGTTTTCGGGAGATTGAGGGGGACGTGGAGGAGCGTATTCGTGCGGCGGTAGCATTCTGGGGTTAACTAGAATTTGGAAACGGCGCGACCCGGAGCGCCAAACTCGAAAAGGGGGTTTTTCGCATTTTTTTACGCGCCGTAACTGCCGTTTTAATTAATTTGGAGCTTAATTTGGACGGAGAATTTCGATTGAGGTCTCAAAAATTCGAGAAAAGTACGAGGAATGTGTTAAAATCGGTTTCGGGACAGGCAGATTATATAGATATATAAATTAAGATATAGCAAGATTAACCAGAGCTAGGATGGAGGAGAGGAAGTAATTTGTAACATCCGTTACAATCTTCTATTTCAGTAACGCTTTTGGAAGACGAGTTTTTAGAAACAATGGCATCTAGGCACTACCTATACTATACCAAGGTTGTTTTATTAGAAAGGGTGTCTGGTAACTCTAAACCAATAGAATGCTTGCATTTTGAAGGCGAGAAAACGTCATCCAGAATTCACATTTAAAATTGCTCATAGGTTACAATGCTAATAAAAGGGGTAAAAAATTTAGTTTTTGCAGTATATTTTTGGATTTATATGGGTATATGTATATAAGGGTGGATTTTATATTGGAAATCTTGGAAGTTTATCGACCTCCACATTTGAAAGCAATCAAAGTATTGAAAAAACGAGTGTTGTGCGTAAGCTATTTTACATTGCACGAGGACTTGTGAAAATGTAATCAAATTCATTCATTAATTTTATAGGTGGAAATGGATAAAATTCAGCGATCTACAAAATAGGAACCACCCCTATGTATTAGTACCTAGGCTTTGGGAATTAAAACTCTAAACATTCTTTAGCGGATGACGCTTTTGCGTTTTATAGAATATGTATATTTATAGTATGTACAAAATGGTAACCGAGGTGCACACGGCGAGCTCTGTCGTTGGGGTGAGCCCAGATGCAGGTCTTCTGACTGATGGAGTGTGGCGCGAGGTCGAGCTGGCAAGGCGACCTGGTTCTGCAGGTGGAAAGCTTTTTGTTTCTTGAAGTGCAGTCGAAGCAGAAATTGCGTTGCACTTTGCAGAGTTCATGGCTCTGCTTTTAAACGTTTGCGGCCAGGGACGCTAACCTTTCATCCGTTGGCCGTTTTGACCAATGGGAGCCCAGCACATTTTAGTTTGCTGCCGGATGTGAAGCATTTTCTTACCTATTCTTTAAAAACGGTAGGGTCTTTGGGAAACGTAAAAACTGAGATTTTATTTACACCAGGATGAGGAATTTTATTGTTACCGCCACTCATCTAAAAATAGTATATTATATACCGCGGGACTGAAGTAGTACTTTTAATCCCGAAGGTAAAGTTTATAATTTACCTGAGGGATTAAGACCACTACTTCAGTCGCAAGGTATATATACGATATTTTTCCTACTTCCGAAACTGAAACACTATATAATTTGGAAACTGTCATTGCTAGTGTCATAATTTTGGTGGTGGGTGACAAAGGTGTATTTGATATTGATCAAAAGCAGCCAAAGATAGGTAAAGAATTGATACCACCGAAATTCAAAAAAACTATATGAGCAGCAGTACGATGCGTTTAAGAAGTAGTGCAGCATACAAATTGTGGAACAACCTACTGAAATTGCCTTGTTAGTAATTTCATCCTTCCGGGATTTTCGTCCAAATTTAATCCCGGCGGGACAAAAAGTGACACTTCAGTACTTGTCATAATGGAGTGAAGTTGTCACTTTAGTCTCGGAAGTACGAAAAATACTTAATTATAACATACAAAAGTGCATATAATTGATGAACTAACCTTTCAATCACGGCTATGAAAACACACAACATTCACAAACTAAATGTCTTTATATTGCACCACACAGGTATCTACAGCTAATATATATCCTTATGGCTTACTACATTAATTTTTCTTATACTGGATGAAATGTATTAGTTTGATACCTAGTTTGATACATACAGGGTGCTACATTTCTGTTTTGCAAAAAAAAACTTGTTTTTCAAATCAGCCGAGAGTTGCAAACGTTTCGTTTGGAAGCTCTCCTTATGCATTCCTTTCAAATAATTTCCCGAGAACCATAAATCATCATAAGAGACCCCTTTGGATAAGATATTGGGTAACAAACATTGCCCCAAGATGGACCATCTCTAAAGGGACTCAAATATAACTCTGATTTCAACGAAATTTAGTATTTGGTGGTCTTCTAACATTGGAATGCCGGACCTGCAATTGGTGTAAACTAAAAAAAATTGCAATTCTTGGCCAGATAATGAAAGGCTCACGAAATTTCTTATGTACGACCTTTGGAACGAAATAGAACATGACTATCTCGAGTAACTGTAGCGAATTTCTTCTTGGTAGATGATAATGGGGAGGACCCCTTTACATATAAACATTTAAAGGCCACCTGGTGCACATTTAATATCCACGATATATAATGGATGAAGAATCAAGCCTACACTCCATTTTCGAGATATTCACATTCAAGTTTTTAGATCGGCAGTGGATATCTCTCGTCTAGACGTTCCAATCGCCTTTTGAGAGTACCTTCCTCCGACACTCCGTTCTGCAGATATTCTCACTGAAAGTTTTGACATCACCAGTTCCAGTTTCCACTTAGGTACCCTTGATAAGTACGCTCTACCGACACTTCCTTTTCGAGATATTCGTTTCGATCTCACAAAGAGATGCGTCTCGTCCAGACGATTCATTTTGCTCTCCTCCGATATTGTTTTCGAGATATTCGGTCTTAAAAGTTCTGACATCACCTATAGATATATTTCTGCCAAACGCCCTTTTTGAGTACCCCTTCCGACACTCCGCTTTGTGATATAAGGAATTATCACAGATTACGATATGGGGAGCACTGTGGGTGGCAGAAGTTGAGACCTTTCATTACAGTACCCTGAAAGATAAAACCACTTTCGAACCTCCCCCCCCCCCCCCCCCCACCGTGCCCATTTAGTTTTTAGAATCTGAATTAAAGACAACAATTTAACTGTAGGAATATTGTGTTTTAATTTTCTAATCTTTTACCGTTTGATAAATACAAAAAATAGCAGAAGAGCAGAGACATAATAATTACTGTCTTGAAGGTCTGTCTAATATATTATTCAGTGCACGTTCCAAATTTGGCTTGAGACATCCGTTTCGAAATCGTTTCGAATATGTCCACGGTCGGTGCATAAATTACAATAACATTTGCCTCTCGTCGTTTAAGTACTCTTCATTAAACCAATGTCGACCTTTCTGTTTGCCTACAGATCCCAAGTGTCGAAGCCCTAGAATCATTGAAACTGGTAAGTGGCTGGTACTTTGTAAAGCCAACCGACATTAAACAAACAACTTTTTAAGTAGCGAAAACCTCTCTTAACACCTTACTTTCAGAATATGTTAAGTGACTTTAAGTTGTTTGGACAGCATTTAATTTCATTTTATATACGGATTGTAATTGCTTTAGCTTGACGTGGATTGTAAAATTAATAAAGAGACGAAGAAATCGTTTCCGCATATAAAAATATCTGGACTTTACTAAACACTGCTCCGTCGAAGAACTGGCCGTAAATTTTTACACAATAACTTTACATTTTCCGAACTGCCTTTATGATTCGAAACTATCGCTCAAGAAACACAATATCCAATTTTTTACACGGAAATCTAAATTCCCTTTAATTGAAATCTTTCGATTTCTCTCTGCTTGTTGAGAGACTCTGCTTTTTTAATTCCGAATGGTCCCCGTTTTTAATTACTGAGTAAACCTCACCCACAAATGGCGAATTATAGTCAAAATGGCGATGTCTAAATTCTCATTGGTTAGTATCTTCCTTACTACCAATCACAGGTAGTTTTAAGGTTGTTAAACAATACCATCTCTATGAGTTTATATCAAACTTACTAAGAAATGTAACTTTATATAGTTGTTAAAAAGGATGTAATTTGACCCAACACGCAGAATTCGAGGCGCTTCGTCATTAAAGAACAAAAGCCCATTGAAAACCAATGATCCCATTTACCTACAATCATGAAAATGATTACCCTACCACCAAGAATAATATTTGTCTAAAAAAAATGATTTCACTGCGATAATTCTTATTTAGGAGGACTTACTGCCTTGCTTAATAACATCTGCATGTTATGAGGCTTATTAATCAGAAAGTGTTCCCGGGTGAATTTTTTTTACGGATGTTTAAAATTTCAAACAGGGTTTCAAGGGGCTTTAATGATTGTTTAGTCTTTAAAGCTTCTGAAAAGTTTTGAAACCCTTTCAAGAAACCTCACAGAGCTTTCGAGTTTCATAGATTAACCTTTTGGGGTCTTCTTCAGACTTTGCAGTTTTTAAGAACCTTTAGAGTACCAAAAAAATGTCGAAGTCCTTAAGGGCGTTTAAGATTTTTGAAGTTGCGCCCCTTTAAGAGACCTTATTGGACGTTTAAAGTATTTTTTTTTAGCTTTCGGGAGATACCAGACGATTTCTGCTCAAGAGTTTTCATTGCCCTGATTTACGGTTTCAGCCTTAAGTAGGGTTATAAGGGTTTTTAATGACCATTTAATCATATTATGTATCTTCATGACTTTCAAGAGTTAGTTTTGACCCTAGAATATTCAGTAGTCTTGAGTTTTCACATTACCTTCACAGCACTTTAGTGATTTTTAAGTTTCTTTAATGGTCTTTAAAGTTATTTAGTTATTTAGAATTCGAAGCACATAAAAACTCTTTATGAACTTTAAGGGCCTCTAAGTGTATAAGTCGCTAACGGTTTCTAAGTGCTTCCAAACGCCTCCAAGGAGCATCTAAATATTTTTAATTTTTAAAACCTCTAAGTTTTTAAAAGTCTCAAAAGGTTTTCAAGAGTTTCCAACAAATTCCAAGGTTGCGATAAACTGTAAGGCAGAATCGGGCCATCTCAACGTTAGGCACCAAGCACCTCAGGTGGGAGGGTAGCTCACAGGAGTCAGGCTCAGGGCATCCTGAAAGGAAGCCTGAAGGTGTTGGCGCTCCCAAAGTTGCGGGTGCGCCACGAACCTATGCCTACGGGTAACTCTATCCGGATGGCCAGAGGTCAAAAGCCGGAATAGTGTCAAGACTGTTTAATTATTACTTAATTATGAAATACGAACTTGTGCGGCATATTAGTAAATTATCCTTTCACGTATTCTATTCTCCTGGTACTACGTCATATACAGGGTGATTCAAATTCGAGGGTCACCATGGGGATCTTGGGAATTGTAAGAGATAGATAGGTAGTTTAAATATGGCAAAGTTGCGTATTTTGATGCTTAACAAAATGCAGTTTTGAAACTTAAAAAATTCCGCCTACTTTCGGAGATATCCGAAATTTCGTTAAGCATCAACTTTGCCAAATTTAAACTACCTACGTATCTCTTACAGTTCCCGAAATCCCCATGGTGGCCCTCGAATTTGAATCGCCCTGTATATTGACCGGCGACTAGTTTTCCTCGGGCTTGTATTGATTTCAATTAATTATTTAGAACGGCAAACAGGAAGGTACATTCCGGAAGTATGAGAACTCATGGACGCTCTCACGTTGTCTTATTTTAAGTACATACGTCCCTTAAACGGATTCTTCCGAGCGATTCAAACAACCTTTATTAGGAGGCTGCTGAATCTTTCGGTTATTGCGGGTGCGAGTCAGGTCTATCGGCCTAAAATGGTAAAGGCCTCCGGAAATAGCTATTTCCATAAAAATCCAGAAAATGATTTTACTGATTTTACCCCAAAATTGTATTTTAATATAAAAATTTAATTTTTATACAGGGTGTTTATTAAACACGCGGCAAAAATTCTCCTCATCGACTCACGAACTCTTTCAAAAACCCCAGGATCGTTTCTGATTGCGTCACACTCAGCAGAGCTGGGCAGTATTTGATTTTGTAAATACTTTTTAGTATTCAAATCCTTTAAAGTATTCAAATACTTTGTAATTAAATACTTTTATGGAAGCAGTATTTGTATTTGTAACTCAAATACTTTCACAAATATTTAGTATTCGAATACTTCGCAAAGTATTTGGATACTTCGTAAAGTATTCGAATACTTCGCAAGGTATTTGAATAGTTATGAAAAGTTATGGACTAGAAACCAATTTCGAAAGAAAATTCAAAGGGGTTTAATTTTTGATCTAGTAGCCCAATCTTGGAACTGTTTGAAATTATGGATTCTACAGGCCACATTCTATAAGAAAATTTTTTCCGGGTCGATCTGAGACAATTTTTTTTTCGGGGCTCAAAAAAAGGCAGTGTATAACCTTCCTTTTTTACCAAAAATTGACTGCACCAAAATTTCTCGGGAAAACACTTTTTCTTATTAATTTTGGTGCGTAGAATCCAAAACAATTCGTACCTTTTCGATTAGACTCCTCAATCAAAAGTTATAGACTAGAAACCAATTTCGAAAGAAAATTCAAAGGGCTGTAACTTTTGAACTAGTAGCCCAATCTTGGAACTGTTTGAAATTATGGATTCTACAGGCCACATTCTATAAAAAATTTTTTTTCCGGGTCGATCTGAGACAATTTTTTGTTCGGGGCTCAAAAAAAAGGCAGTGTATTACCTTCCTTTTTTACCAAAAATCGACTGCACCAAAATTTCCCGGGAAAACACTTTTTCTTATTAATTTTGGTGCGTAGAATCCAAAACAATTCGTACTTTTTCGATCAGACTTCTCAATCAAAAGTTATAGACTAGAAACCAATTCGAAAGAAAATTCAAAGGGCTGTAACTTTTGAACTAGTAGCCCAATCTTGGAACTGTTTGAAATTATGGATTCTACAGGCCACATTCTATAAGAAAATTTTTTTTCCGTGTCGATCTGAGACAATTTTTTTTTCGGGGCTCAAAAAAAGGCAGTGTATAACCTTCCTTTTTTACCAAAAATCGACTACACCAAAATTTCTCGGGAGAACACTTTTTCTTATTAATTTTGGTGCGTAGAATCCAAAACAATTCGTACTTCTTCGATTAGACTCCTCAATCAAAAGTTATGGACTAGAAACCAATTTCGAAAGAAAATTCAAAGGGCTGTAACTTTTGATCTAGTAGCCCAATCTTGGAACTGTTTGAAATTATGGAGAGTAGTTTCAACTTGCTGTAAAGCAGGCGGGGGTATCCCTAACATAAGAACCATGAATTCCCCCAACATGGGAGCAAGGTTCTGTCGCTCACAACAAACAGAGGGAATCCAAAAAGTCCAAAAATCTATGGACGCGTGGTTGTGGAGTTGTGAAAATAGAAAAATTAGAACACAACAGCTAGCTTCTTATTCTATTTTAAGGAATCAACGACCGCACGACATATCCAATCAATACGTGAACATAGATAAACACTTAGCACACCCTAGAAGGTGTTGGTGCCGAAAAGGCATACCGCTTCCTGGAAAGAACCGTACTCGCAGACTTTACGTTAGGAATGCTCTGACCCAAAGCAGCGGCTTCCAATACATCCCTTATCCGTTCCTTCAGTTTGTTGTTCTCCTGTACCAACGTGTTCCTCTCGCTTCTCAAGTCGGCACAGCCAAGCTCGACCTTGTTGTAAATCCACCATAACCCTTCCATCTGGTTCAAATCTCGAAATCGGTTCTCGCCCTCTACGTGCGCACCACGACGCGCTATCAGCTGCGCTTCGGCCACCAAATCCATGCGTTTCGCTGTCTTTCGGGTGTCCTTTCCCACGGGTTTGACCACAACGAAAACGTCCTCGCTGCGCAACTGTCTCAGCGGCGGTAATTGGGGCCGTTTGGGCGGAGAGGTTTTGGGTCGGACCGGCGAGCCGGCGGAGCCGCTCGAGCTGCTGTTGCTCTCGTCTTGGGGTTCCTCCTCGAAACGCTCCCACTGATTTCCGCGTTCTGGAGGGTCAAGTTTTTGGCACGATTTTACCAGATGCATCAGCTGGTGGCCTTTGGTCACGATCTTGGAGAGGGCGTCGATGACGTTGTTTGACGTTGTAGTTAAAATTGCGAGTTGTCTTTCGTCATGGGATATGTCGCGTTGGAGACCTTTTCGCAGCCGGAAGAAACTCTGGGTGATTACCTCGATGACTTTCTGGAGGTGTTTGAGTTGGCCTGCTTGGGATGATGCCAGCATGCTCTCCTCGTGGTGGAGCTTTCTCAGCTCGAGCTGAAAGAACGAATCAATAACTCTACTCATGCCCAAGCGTTACCTCTCGTCTTTGAATCTCAGCCTCATTCCGACTAACCTCCACCAAACCACGAGTATCATTTCTCTGGAGCTCGACCATGTGCAAGCGTTTCAGATCGGTTTGCTCGATGTAATTTTTAATTACGTCGTACAATTCGTTCCAGTGCCGGCAGATGACCTTTTCGCGCTCCTTTTGCAATTCTCGCAGCTCCATTCGATTCTAAAATTGCATACAGGAAGTTTTCAATTTTCAATTAAGATAATGAAAAGCAATTTCGTTTTATTGTAAAGGGATGGATGACATGCGAGGGTCACGCTAATTGGCCTCACATCCGATTGCGCAGATGATTGGTTTCAAATCTATAAAAGACAAATTAGGCGAAGCACAAGTGTTGTATTTGCAATGATGCGGGTCACCTTCATTTTGGTGTTCGTCATCGTGTTCCAACTACAAGTCTTTCAAGTATGAGGCGAAAGCTTAATTAGATTGTAATTAAAGTCGAGTATTTTAAGGCGTTGGAGTGTGAGCTACAGAATCACGCAGAAGAGGAAGGATTTCAAACTGCCATGAAGAAGTGTATTCCGAAACAACGCACTTCGGAAGAGTCGGAGGAGGATTCGGGTAAGTTCATCCCAAAATAATTTTTGCGGATAATCTCGAAACGCCTAGTGCCGTCGACGCGCAAGGAAAGAGGCGCAAGTGAAGAAAAGCAAGCGCGTAATGAAACAAAAATCGACTGTGCTTTGCAATGCATTTTTGAAGCATTGGACATGGTAAGCATCTTCCATTTTGACTTGGTGATCACTCACAGATGAGCTTTCAGGTCAATTCGGAAGGATACCCCGATCGTGGTCGCGTCAGTCAAACCTTGCTGAAGTTCGCTAACGGCAGGGAGATCAGAGATTTTCTTCAAGATTCAGCAAACGAGTGCTTTGATCTCATGGATAAAGGTGAGTCTTTTGTTCTAAAAAAGGTGGTGAAGTTAACCATTTACAGCTGAAAAGATGGACACGTGCGAATTTTCGAATCGGTTAACAAACTGCTTGGCGGAGAAAGGAAGCGCTAACTGTGCCGACTGGGAAATTACCAACCTCCCTAACAGCAATTGAATACCTATTTGTTACTATTAGTTCTTATGCACTTCTTGAATTAAAAGATGCATTCACCTCTGTGTCTGTGGTTTGTCGGCACACCTTATGCGATTTAAACCATTATTATTATGTTATGGATTATAAAATAAAGGTATTACCTACTCTCAAATTTTTGATACAAGAGCTAAAACTGGTAGCTTACAGCGTGACACTGTTCGGTCTGTATTGCCAAAATTATGGGACTCGCAGTGCCCACACCATTAAAATCCCTGACCAAATTAGATCTCTAGAACACAAATACTGTTGCCTAGAATAAATTTTCCTTCTTTTTTCCCTTCTTCCTTTCCTAGGAAGTTTTCAATACCTCTACGCCGCCTACCACGCGCCATAGTTTTAATTTTTCAGGAGTATCGATGTTGTTTTTTCTTGGTAGTTTTTTCAAACCTCAGACCAGAGGTTTACGATTTTGCGCGCTCCTGAAGAGCCATCATTTGTTTCCTTTCCTGGGAAATATTTCATTCTCCGAAGAGTATAACTACCAGACTCCCAAGTGATAAGTTTCCCCCAAACGTGCACTATGATAACCATTTTTCAGGAATAGCTATCGGTTTCCTCTTTTTCTAGGGCGTTTTTTCATACCCCCCAGACACTATTGCTGCTACGTTTTCCTTAAAAACGTTTACAATCCTTTGAGCTTTCATTTTTCAGAAAGTTTGTTTTTTGAGGGTGGTGGTAGGATTGTCCATACGTCTCTATCTAAATATTTTATGAAAATTCTTCGAGGAGAACCATACATTTTATAACCTTATCTCTCCCACCCCAGGTTTTTCTCTTTTTCCTTTTCTGGGGAGTATTCCATACCTTCCAGACTGGTACTACGTTCTTCCAAAAAAAAGTGTACACTTTCAGCGCGTTTATGATTTTGCAGCAATAGCCATGGTTCCAGAGAGTCATCAACTTGTTCATTTCTTAGGAGTACCCGAAAATACCCCAGTGCTACCTTCTCTCAAAAAGCGTTTACTATCCTTCGCGCATTATGGTCATTTTTCAAGGTGATCCCTCAAGTTTTTTCGTCCCAGAGTTAATCTATACACTTCAGACTCTCAGTTTTCTATTAAAAACGCGCATTTTTTAAGGAGTCATAATTTTTTTCTTTCCTGGGAAGAATTCCATTGTGCGAAGAGGCTCTAGTGCTACACTTCATCCCAAGACCTTTAAGGAAGAGCCATTCAGTCCTACTTTTTTCCTGGAGAGTGTGGAATACCCGCCAAAACCCCCGGTGATTTGTATCACATGCGCGCTCTCATGAATATTTTTCAGGAATAGTTATTAGTTTCCTCTTTTTTCTGGGGCGTTGTTTTTCATACCCCCCCCCCCCCCAATCATTGGTGCTACGTTCTCTTGAGCAACGTTTAAAACCCATCGCGATTTCATCATCATCTTTCAAGAAGCATCAATTTTTTCTTCTCCTGGGGCAAAAGTCAAAAAATTCGTCTCTTTGTAGGAGATACGCTGGCGTCCACAGGCTCCCCGGGGGCGGGGCTCTAATCCTCCAAGATTACGTTCTCTCGAAAAGCGCACTCCTGGTCATTTTCCATGAAGAACCATCTACTTCTCTGGGGCGGTTTTCTATATCTTTGCGGAAGTGCTATGCATTCCTACTATGATGGGGGGTATTTTGCCGGTGAATCTCAAAAGCCCCCCCCCCCATAACCTGCGCGCTCTGAATAGCTGATTAGGAATAGCTGTTTCCTCTTTTTCTTTTTACAAAAAAAATTTTTTGCAAAAATGCGCTAAAAACGTTTAGCACCCTCCGACCCCCTTTCGTAATTTTTGAGAAAGGTATAAATCCTTTGTTTTTTTGAAGGATTAAGTAGAATTGTCGATACGTCTCTACCTAGAGATCTTATGATGAATTTTCGAAGAGAACCATAAATTTTCTGATTTCTGTCATAACTTTATCCCTCTCACTCCAGGTATACTGGTATACTACCGGTACCAGGGTGATAATAAAAAGCCGTTTAAAGCCTCCCGTGATTTTATGATTTCAGAAAGTCATCATCTTCTACTTTCCTGGGGGAGGGGGGGGGGGGGTCAAATCCTCCAGTGCTACGTTTATTCTACGTATCCCATACACTTCAGACCCGCAGTCCTACGTTCTCCCAATCATCATCTTTCAGGAAGAGCGATCAATTTCTTCCTCTCCTGGAAAGTATTCCACTCTTCGCAGAGCCTCTGGTGCTACACTTCTATCCCAACACGTTTAGAGCCGTCCGCGCTTCCATGACCATCTTTCAGGTAGGGGCATTATTCCGTGCTTTGTTTTCCTGAGGGGTATTCTATACCTCCCAGACTCCTCGGTGGTAACTTTCGCAAAACGCTTTTATCACCTACGTGCCCTTATGGCCATTTTTCTGGAAAAACGTCATTTTTCAGAAAGAAGTATACATTCTCCGTTTTTGTTAGGGATTGGGGGTAAGATACGTCTATACGTATTTATGATCATTTTTCGAGAAGAACCATAAACTTCTTCTTTTCCTGGGTGGTATTTCATAACTTCCAGACCCACGGTACTACGTTCTCCCAAAAAAGTTTACAACCTGCAGCACCTTTATAATCGCTTTGCAGGAAAAGCCATAAACTTCGCCTCGTTATGTGGGATATTCTATAGTCCCCAGGCCCCCCGGTGGTACGCTCTCTGGAAAAGCGTTAACAATCGTCCGCGCACTTATGATCATTACTCCTGAAGAATCATCAACCTCTCATTCTCTGGAGAGTTTTCTATACCACTCCAGATATATCAGGTGCTACGTTCACCCATCGGCTTCTCATTTTCTCATTTATCTAAAGAGGTATACATTCTTTGTTGCATAAGGGGTTTAAGGGGTAGGGGTTTGATTTTCCTTACGTCTCTACCTATAGAGTTTGTGGTCAATTGTTTTTTTTATTGGCTTTATTTTATAGTGGGCGGAGTGTTGGCAATTTGTTGAGAAAAATCATAAATTCATTCTCTTCCTGGGGTATTTCATAGCCTTATTTCTCTTTCTACTTTTCCTGGGGGACATCTCTCACCTCCCTGGTACTATACGTTCTTCCAAACTACGTTTGCAATGCTCCGTGCACGTATGATCATTTTCGCGAGCTATCTATCTCCCCTTTTCCTGGAGGGTATTCTGTAACCCATAGGTTTCAGCGGTGCTACGTTCACTCATCAACTTCTTCCTTTTCAATAGGGAGGCATTCCATACCCCTCAAACCCTCTTCACCACCCAGCGCTCATTTCTCCCGAAAAACTTTTACTTTTCAGGATGATCCATCGAGTTTTTTCGTCCCGAAGGTATCCCATACCCTCCGCCCCCCCCCCCCCCACTTCTACGTTTTCCAAAAATCGCGCTTTTATGATCATGTTTCAGGAAGATTAATCAATTTCTTCATTTCCTAGGAACAATTCCATTCTCCGAAGGGCCTCCAGTGCTACTATCTCAACCCAAAACTTTTAGAGCTTTTTGAGCCTTCCTCGGTGGTAACTTTCCTAAAACGCTTTTATTACCTGCGTGGTCTCATGAACATTTTTCAGGAATACCTATCACTCTCCTCTTCGTCTTGGCCGTATTCCGCAACCCTCAGACACCATTAGTGCCACGTTCTCCTGGGAAACAGTTGCAACCCTCCGCGCTTTTATTATTTTTCAGAACAAACCACAAATTATTTGTTTTAGACCAGACCCTTAGTACTATTTTCTCACCAGAATACCCAGTACTAAGTTCTCCCAAATAGGAAGAATCCTTCATTTCTTCTTTTTTGCTGTGAGCTCCTAGTGGTACGCTCTTCCGAAAACGGCTGACAGTTATGTTGTCACAAGTAAAGTTTACAACCCTCCGTACCCCTGTGATCCCTTTTCGGGAAGAGATCAGTTTCGTCTTTTCCTAGAGGAAAGTCTATACTTCCAGACCGCCGCCCCCTCTCCCTGCTACATTCTCTCGATCCACAGCGTTATCCTAACCATTTCTCAGGAAGAGCGGATGATTCCTTTTTTTCTTGGAGTATTTCCATGCTCCGAAGACAACGGCGGTGCTACGTCATACCAAAACCTCCAAAAGCAACCCTCCTTGGCATTGTGATTGCCCCCCCCCCCCCACTTTGCAGGAAAAGCCAGAAATTCCGTCTTTTTCTATAGTACCCAGGCTCCTCGGTGTGATGTTCTCCCAAAAAACATTCCGCAATTCCAGAAAGAGTCATCAACTTCTTCTTTTCCCAGGGGTTCGCTTTAAACCCTCCGGTGCAACCAACCTGCTCTCGAAGAACGTTTACTTTCGCGCACTTATGGAGATTTTCCCCAAAAAACTCTCAATTTCTCCTTTTCTTGGGGTGATTTCGGTACTCCCGGATCTCAGCGGTGCAACGTGTCCACCCCCCAGTCCTTCCTCTGGCCTCTTATGATTATTTTCAAGAAAGAGCGCTTAATTTCTTCCTTTTGTTATACGAGGTATTACATACCTCTCTGACAGCCTAATGGTATGCTCTTTCGAAAAGAGTGCTCTGACGAACCATTTTTCAGGGAAGGCCATCAAGTATTTTTTTGCTGGGGTATTTTCTATAGCACCAAACATTACTGAGTGCTAACGTTTTCCCAAAAAAATTTACAACCCTCCGCGCTGTTGTGAGCATTTTGAAGGAAGGGTCATCATTCTACGTTCTTCCGAAAAAACGTTTACAGAGCTGTTACCATTTTTGAGGAAGGGTGATCGGTTTCTTCTTTTCCTGAGGGATTTTTCATATTATCTAAATTTGTGCTCGTTTTTCAGGAACAGCCCTCAGCTTCGACTTTTCCTAGGATTCTATACTTCCTGCTAAGTTGTCTCGAAAATCGTTTGCAACCCTCCGCACTCAAAATATAATTTTTCAGGAGAATCCTACGATTACCTTTTCCCTGGCGTACTCTCCATACTCCATACTCATCACAGATACTACTTTATCTCAAATACAGTAGGTATTCAATTTATTCTTTTCGTAGGGGTGTACTCGAGGGTGTACTACTTTCTCTTGAAAAACGTTTCCAACGCTCCGCACTTTCATAACAATTTTTGAGGAAAAACCATCTATTTCTCCTTTTTCTAGGTCGCCTAGACACCACCATCTACCAGTGCTGTGTTTTCCCAAAAAAGAGCATAACCCTTCACGTTTTTATCTTTTTCTTTGACGTTCAACCCCAGAACCGTTTCATTTTCGTACCAATAGGGACCCGAAGTTAACATTTCATTACGCGCATTTAATTAAATCGCTGGGAACCAATTAACGGTGAGAGTAGTTAAGGCCTGGGACGGGCGGACGGACGGACAAAGTGGCTATAATAGCACATTCCAACATGAGTTGGAAAATGCGTTAAAAATACACATTCACCTGACTTTGTTCTTCGTCTGCGAACTTCATGTGATTATTCTTCGCTTCCTCCTCTGCGTTCCTTGCCAAGACCTCTTGCCCATAAATAATCGTCTTCAGATGCTCTATTTCATTAATGTATTTTTCCTCCATCTCTCGTCGTTCGTTTGAGCCAATATATAACAGTAACTGACGATCGTTGGTGTACTGAAGCAACAGCAGCTTCAAGTTCTTGTTATGAAAATCTGGAAAAGCACTCATGTGTATGGGTAATAAAGAGCGACCAAGTACCTATGAGATTATTAATATTCTTTGTATGCGCCTCAAAGTTTTTCCCGTACAACTCTTCTTGCCAATCGAGTTCTTCCATCAACTTGTTAATCACCCCGTTCTTGATAATAACAGTCCGGTGCATCCACCTTCTCAAATGCTCAACGTCCTTCTTCATGTGTTCGCATTTTTCCGCGCGCATGACCTGGTGCCAGTATTGGTTAATTTTGGCGACGTTTAACCTCGAAAACCCATCCTCCCTCTTGAGCTTATTCTAAAACAAGACCATTAACGAAGGTTGCCCGATCGAGTCACTTACCTTCATGAAGTTTTCCACCAACTGCTCCTTTCGCCGCCTCGCCTCTTCTTCGGCGTCGGCTTTCCGTTGCAAGTATTTCGCTCGCTCATCGTCCGACATGCGAGCGAGTCGATTTGCCAACCCCGCCTTTTTCTTGCCCATTGTATCTGAAACTGGAAATGTCACTTTGACTTTCAGAAATGTCGACCGAGGGAGAGTTCACTATCTTCCAGGTGCCGTCGGATCAAGCTGAACTACAACTGCAATACGATCGAGTCATACGAGTACTTGACTTGGTCATTGAGAAAGTGAAGATTTGCGTAAGCCAAATTCCTGCACGTTTCATGCACGCTACTATTTACTTGACAGGTATGCCTGCCCGACTTTCTGGCCCAGTCTTCGAAATTACTGGATGTAGACGTTGGCTATATTCAAGAGATCTGTGCGAAATACTGTTATCGACAACCGTCGATCAGTACCGGCAAGTGCACTGCAAGTTCCGTGCGAAGAAAGGTGAGCCCCCCTACTGTTTGGTTCCATTACAATCCAGTTTAGACGAAACCCTCTGCGCTGGATTCGCTTAGGAGGTTCGTTAATCCCCAAATGACTCAAGTGGTGGAAATACTCTACAAAAACTACCAACTCAAGAAAGCTTCCTTGGAAAATGACCTCTTGATCAGTGGTGAATCCGCGCGTTTCGTCTCCTCCCTGAAACTCATGCGCGATATCATGGATGAGCGATGCAAAGTGAATGCAGTGGAGCAAATCATGCGCGAGAAATTTTTGAAGAGCGCTTACAAGGAAAATATCGAAATGAAGGGGCACTTACTAGGTAAGTTCGCTTCAGATTGAATGGTAACTACTCACTTTGCTCAGCACTGACAAGCGAAGGAGAGAAGCAAAGACGGGAATTTAATCTGCAAATCAACAGTAAAAACGCAACCCTCTTGGGGTTGCAGAAAGAAATTTCACGACGAAACACCGCTTTAAAGGAAGAGACGAAGTTAATAGCGTAAGTACTGCAAATCTCCAACGTGTACTGCACCAATTCGTCCTTCTAAGGGAGAAGAATGAGGCTGGTTTGGCGGAAGATCGCGAGACTAGCAAGCTGCGCCAGCAGGAGCTCGCCACCGAGTCTAAAACCGTGGCGAACCAGTACGACAATCTCCTCTCCCAGCATCTTAAAAGCGAACGAAAGTTAAGGGTCAAACGTTTGAAGACCGAAACGCAACTCTCGGGGTGGTTGTCGAAGTACGACTTCGACATGCAGGACAGACAGGCCGAATTTGACGTCCAAATGTCTGGGTATGATTGCTACAGAGCACTCGCGGTTTCCAAATTTGAAGTTTAGCTTTGAGGAGGAGCAAGATGCTTTTGACGCGCTTGTAGTTAAGATGAACGAGCTGGAGGAAATGTCCGCGTCGTTCATGGAGGAAAAGGAGGAAGAAGATGAGCAGCAGAGGCTGGCAGTTAATTTCTTTTCGCGTAATCGCGCAGCCAGAGTTATTCAACGATACTATCGGGCGTACCGCTTTCGACTACTGAAGAGCAAGAAAAAAGGTACGTTAGCTTGATAAAGGGCACAGTTATAACACCTAAATCTTTATAGACAAACAGAAGAAGAAGAAGAAATGAATTTGTGTATTTTCTTCAATAAAATTACCTTGAATCACCTTGTTACCTCAATTTTTTTTTCTTCAACTATCTTACTTAAAAACAAAAACCATACTAAAGAATGAAGGACCCTCCCAGAGGAATTTGATAAAAACTTAAGGGCAAATTCAGAGGAGCAACGCATTTTCGGAAAATAGCGCCAATTAGAGAATCTGAAAGGAAATGGAGAATAACATGGTATGGACTTGAGAGAAATTTGAGAAGAAATTGAGAAACGTGATTCTCGAGAATTATTGGAATGACCTTGAGAGCGGCTTTCAGAGAAAAAGAAACACAAAGGGAATTTGAGAAGGATTTGCCATAAACTAAACTACCTGAGGGAACGTAGCCTCTTGGAGCATTCTTGAGGCAATATAGTACCAAATCGTTTTGAAGAACAACACTTTAATAGTTCATCTTTAACAAACCTTTCAGACTCATTAAGTGACTTTTTCAGTTACTAAAGTTTTGCCTCCAAGAGCTTTCCAGGATCTCCACAGCCGTTAAAGCGCCTAACCGGTATTTAAGAGGATTTTTAGGGTCTTTAAGATAAGCTTTAAGATAATTCTCCACATTTTGAAGAACCTGTGAAACCCTTCTTGAATGTTTTCAAGAGCCCCCAACCGTCCCCATGACCTTTCTAGAGGCTTTTGGTTTTCAAATGGTTTCGAAAGCCTTCAACTTTAGACAAGCGAGTCTCTTGAGAAAATTTTTGGTGTCTCTAAAGTCGTTAATGCTTCTAACAGGCCTTCCAACACCCTTTAAGACTTTAATAACCCTTAAGAGTATTCAATAGGCATTTTGAAGACCCTTAAAACGAATTACGAGTTTTAAAGGGCTCTAAGTACACTCAAGGGTCGTCGACTAAGGTCTAAGAGTATACAAAACTTGTAAATGGTTTTGAAGCCTCCAAAATCTTTGAGTTGCCAATAGTCTTCATGTCTCTAAAGAAGGGGTCTACAAAAAGACTTAAAGCGGTTTTCTAAAGGTTTAAGTGTCCAATATTGGCTCAAGAGTCCCCAACTGTCTCCCAAGGGACTTGTATAGCCTTTTAGGCTTCAGAATGGTTAATTGTTGACTTCAAAAGCCCCAAACTGTCTCCAAGTCCCTTTTAGAGGTTCATCTTTTTCGTAAAGTTTTAAGAATCTTCAACAAACAAGAGAAACAGTTAGAGTGTTCTGGAAACATTACAGTCTTTAATAGGATTTAAAATTTAGTATTGATACTAGAAAGCTTTTATGAGTCTTTTGTATTATATCTGTATAATAACTCCAAATTTGACGTATGAAACTGTCATCTGGGGTAGAAATAAAAAATCCTCATAGGTCACTTTCTGTCAATGTAGAAGATTTCATTAGCGTGTGCCCATCCTATATTTGGCGCCTTCACAAAAGCGCGTAATTCAAGCTATGCGGCCAAATCTGTTCTATTTTTAATCGAAGCATTGTTTGAAGTTTTGAATGAACGCACTAGAGGTCAGCAGATGCATTTAAAACTTTATTAGTAAATAAAAAATTTCTTTGTAAAAAGCTTTAATCAGGACTTTAATGTATATTGTAGGCAGCAACTCTTCTTATGCTTCTGCAACAAGCCACCGAAAGTGACATTTCCATGACAATCATGAAGTTTGGAATAAGCGGCCCACTTTAATCAGAAATTTATTCGCGTATAAAGTCGACATTATTTCCTTTATTTTAAATTGCAGGTATAATAAAAATACTATAAGAAACGCGTGTATAATTGGTCTTTAAAGCACTTGCAAGATTTAAAGGCTCAAGGCACTCCGTGCCGTGCCGTTCCTTAAACCTCGTTGCGCTTGCTTTAAAAACTTGCTTATACACTTGTTTCTTAATATACTACTACCATTTTTAAGGAACCCTTAAGGGCTTTCCCTGCTATGGGAGTTCCCACATCTCCCTTAGTAAACAAGACGGATTATAATGCTTTACAAAGAACTTTTAAGTGCCTTTATGAGTCTTTAAGAATATTTAAAACCTTTATTACCTAGATTTTTCCAAAACCTTCATACCCGTTAAAACAGGCCTTTAAGAGCCATTGGAAGTCGTCAACAGTTTTCAAGGGTATAGAAAAATCTTGGAGTTTTTAAGTCTTCCAAAGGTTTTTAGGGTTCTATAAGAGGCTGCTAAGAAGTTAAATGCCGAGACCCTACGTTGGTTTCCTCCAAGAACCTTCTGGAGGCTTTTACCTTCCAAGAGGTTTCAAGCGTCTTCAATAAATATTAATCATGCCGAGCATTTTGGAGTCTTCTTGAGACCTTAAGAACCTTGAAGACCATTTAAAATCCTTTATTAATGCTTGAAAGACTTTATGAGCCTTGAACTTCTCTTCTAATGGTTCTCAGGAGTCTACAAAGAGGTCCCATGGACCCTCTAGATGCTCGAGCGTATATCATTGGTTTTCAGGAGCCCCCAATCACATGCAAGCGCTTTCTAGAAGCTTTTGGTTTTCAACAGAATTCAACAAATTTTAAACAAACTCCTTTTGTGACCTTCTGACCTTAAGAGCCGCGAATAGCATTTGAAAACATTTACGTTCGTTAAGAGGTTTTTAAAAGTGTTTGAGGAACCTTAACTCATTTTAAAGACCTTGAAGAGCCTTTAAAACCGTTGAGTCCTTAAGTACTATTCTAAATGCTTAGTGTCTTAGCGAGATTTGCCTTCAAGAACATTTGAAATCTTCAAAAAGTTTCATGAACCTGGTAAGTTTCGCCAAAGGTCTCAAAGAATTTCTTTGAGTGCTTCCAAGTGCTTTGTAGATTGTATTGAAAGTGAAACAGTTTTTATTAGCCTGCAAGGGCTTAGCCACTAACATTATTTCATGAAATCTTTTATGAGTCTCTAAAAATCTTTGGTACTGTTCAAAACGAGGTGTTTCTAAAAGCTTCCAAGGACCTTCATGAATCTTTCACGAAGAGTACACAAGATCCCTTTAGATTCTTTTGCAGCTTTTGAGGTCTTTGGAGCGTTTCGAAGAAGGTTGTTAAATTACATTTTTAAAACTATTATACAGGGTGTAACACATAAGTATATAAAGAATAGAGTGGTAGAAAATAACAAATGACAGATTTTTTTAAATAAAACGATGGCTTCAGTTCCATCCCTGCATTTGTTACAGCTGCTAAAGAAATTTGCAGATGTATCTCCCAACAGAAATAGTTTGTATTTTGAAAAAAGGCTTTTGGTATCGTGCTAAGATCATTTGTGTGTCCCCTCCTCAGCGCTACATTTAGTGTATTACTTTTATATTTATTTGCATCGTGCAGTAACAAAACAAAAAAGTTTCCAATTCTCTTCTTGTACATCTGAAGTTCTTCTTAAACATTCTTGAAGTTGTCAGTAAATTCATCTCAAATTATCCTCAAATTACTTTCGCGTTCGTTCTTTTAATTCTGCCGCAAGCTCCCTTCTCTCAAGTTCTTGTCAAGTCTTCCTAGAATTCTATTCAGTTCTTCTAGTTTTCCTCAAATTCCCTTCTTAATAATATCCTCATAACTCTCAGGTTAAGTTAAATTTTTTTTTTACCTTTTAATGGCTCTGTCCCTGTTCACAAGTTTTTATTTAAATCACGTTCTTCACAAATTCCCTTCACGTTTTCGTCCAACTTTTTTTAAATATCCTCATTAGTCACTCTCTAGGATCCCGAGTGCCGCTCCTCTCAGAGACTTTTCAAGTTCCAGTTCTTCCCAAATCAAAAAATAATGTGGTTGATTTGTGGGCATGAAAAACTTCACGATTGGGGATTGAAAAACTGAAAAATATTTTTAAAAAAGCGTGCGCTTGTACTTTCCCACAGTTTTCTGATTTACCTACTTCCATAATCAAAAAAATTCATATTTGGGAAAACAAAACCCGCACAACGCATGGGACCCAATGAAAAATCTTAGTCAATACTTCACACTGGACTTCGACTGTATTCATCAAAAGGGTACCAAGAGGACTATTTGAGGTGGGTCTCGTCTGATCCCGGTATTCCACTTGATCAGGCCGATTCTTTTGGTTCATGTTATCGATAACACTAAAACCAAATTGTGGGTTTCACTCAAAGCACCAAAACCAGTTTAATATAAATAAGTAGCAACTGGACCAATATATTTGTAAAAAATAGGGCTCGTCCGGGATTTGAACCCGGGACCTCTCGCACCCGAAGCGAGAATCATACCCCTAGACCAACGAGCCGACGCTGACCATTTAAAAAATGTCCATCATATCGCGTATGTAATTAAAAGTAAAGTTTAGTAACTAAAAATGAAGGCCAACCACATCTCAGATGTTGCAATAAATGAATAAATTATTGTTACGACGGACTTTGAAATGAAGAAAATAAAAAGTGGGCTCGTCCGGGATTTGAACCCGGGACCTCTCGCACCCAAAGCGAGAATCATACCCCTAGACCAACGAGCCGACACTGACGACGGTAAAATTCTATTATATGTTCATTATTAGAGAATATTGAACAGAATGTAGACATAAATCAAGGCTAACAACAGTGACTGAATAGATTATTAAATTTGTAGGGATAAAAAACAGGGCTCGTCCGGGATTTGAACCCGGGACCTCTCGCACCCTAAGCGAAAATCATACCCCTAGACCAACGAGCCGACGCTGATCACGTGCAAAATCATTAATAATCGTAACTATGTTTTTTACTAATTATTTATCATTTGCTATCTGCAATAATTTCTTTAAACGATTATGGTTTTGTTTGGTTGATGCACCATCCCTCGCCTTTTGTCTTCCTAAAAAAATTGAGCAGCGTACTCCAAAATCTCTTAATAGTGCAGATTTTATAGTTTAAAACAATTTAGGTAAATTGGGAAGTGGTTCGGGACATTTGCTATTCTTTTGTTACTAGTTAATACCTATTAGTCGAAATTATTTGAAAGTATGCCGCAGGTCAGTGTCGGCTCGTTGGTCTAGGGGTATGATTCTCGCTTTGGGTGCGAGAGGTCCCGGGTTCAAATCCCGGACGAGCCCATATTTTGGTTGCAATTTTTTCTAGAAAGTGTAAATGAAACTAGCTGGATATCAATGGACTATTAAAAATGGGCTATTTTGCATAAATGTAAATAACGTAACGTTCAATAAGTAAGAACAATTATTTTTAGCGCATTTTTCCAAATTTATTTGTTTTAAATCTCACTTTGACCGGCCGGCTGGCTGGCTGGTTGGTAGTGAATGCGGGCAACTTTCTTGCGAGCATATAAAAAGCTCTTCATAGTTTGCCTATTAAACCTTCTTGAACCGTACGAAATTTCAAAATTTCAAATACAAATTAACGGATTACAAAACCCTTGGGTGCTTCTAAAAGTCTTTGGACGCTTATAGAAACTGTTAAAAGCTTTTAATGTTTGTTAAAGGTTTTTAAAATCTCTAAAAGTCTTTAGGTATTCTTAGAGGCTTATTGAAGCACGTAGAAACTATTAGGGCTAAAAAGTTCCTAAAAGCCTTTTGGTTCATAAAGGTTTTTAAGAGTTTTTAAGGACTCTATAAATAAGACATAAATGTCTGTTCCACCTCAATTTGATGTCGAAAGTAATTGAGAAAATCCAATTTTTATCCCAAATTTGGGAAATACACCATAGTATCTATCATGCATACCTACCTCCACATAGGAGACGAAATTTCTCGAGAGGTCGCATGTTTTTAATCAATTTTGGCATCAATTGGGGTGTGGTTGGTATGCAACCGGGACATTTGCTACTCCTTTGTTACTAATTTTAGTCAAATTACTTGAAAGTTTGCAGATCAGTGTCGGCTCGTTGGTCTAGGGGTATGATTTTCGCTTAGGGTGCGAGAGGTCCCGGGTTCAAATCCCGGACGAGCCCTTGTTTTTTATTCCTACAGTGCATTTTTTACCACATGCGCTATAAAAATCATTGCTCCCATTCCACAGTTCTTCAAGTCCAAGCTCAAGCAAAAATGAGTGAAGGATCCTTAAACGACAAATTATTAAAAGGTTCTGACCTTATGTATTGCATCCAGTAAATGAGACCCCACATCATTACGTCATGCCAAAGTTAAAGCTATGTGAATAACATCCTTATTTAAACCTGCAATCAAATTATACAGCTTTCTCAGGCTTGATTATAAATTCACGTGTTCTGTTAGTCCTGGCAAAAAATAAACAGGGCTCGTCCGGGATTTGAACCCGGGACCTCTCGCACCCAAAGCGAGAATCATACCCCTAGACCAACGAGCCGACACTGATCAACAAAAAATTATTGCTTAGAAACTGTAACAATTATAAACCAAAAGGTTCAAAAGAACATTGACATTTAATTCATGCAAATTAAGGTCAACTATTCGATAATCTTGTTCATTTAAAAATACATTGTTACTAATTTAGAAACATGGCAAGAATAAAAAAGTGGGCTCGTCCGGGATTTGAACCCGGGACCTCTCGCACCCTAAGCGAAAATCATACCCCTAGACCAACGAGCCGGTACTCCTAATTTGCAAATCAAATACTTTTATATTTGTATTTATTTTTAATATATTCAAAGTGTACACCGGGCGGCGTATTGGCATTCTGTACTATTATTCAGAGCAGCTCTGGTCTGATTCGCAGTATACTATGGCTTCACGTTATACGCAATTTGATAATACATTATATACTGCGATTCAGAGCGCCGATATGGTTTAGTGCTCGGTGTCGTGTTTGTTTTATTACTAAAATCAGCTAAGCACTTGTCGCACCAAACACTGTTAATATCTTCACCCGCTTTTTAAAATTTCGCTTTAAATCCATGTTCTACTAGTTCCAAATATATACGATCATTGAAAACTTATTCTCGTGGCACATTTCAACCAATGCCTCTTTATAGATCATTTTAGTGCAGTTTGAGAACCTTGATTACACACAAACAACAAAAAATATGCTTTTTTCTTGCAAAGGGAACAATAAAAACACACTTTTTGTAAGTGTATGATGTGTTTTATAGAAACCCATTATATACAGTGTTTCAGAACTCTAAACCATATCGGTGCTCTGAATCTCAGTATATAATGTATTATCAAATTGCGTATAATGTGAAGCCATAGTATACTGCGAATCAGACCAGAGCTGCTCTGAATAATAGTACAGAATGCCAATCCATTGTATATATCTCGGTAAATAACGACTGTATACAACATTTTTTCTAATATAATAATAATAATAATAATAATAATAATGTGTTTATTTCCACCAAATTAAAGAAATGGAAACCACAGGGGTTATCGGTTCAGTTGCTGCACAGGCATGTTCTGATCTTCCACCGACTCCCTGAATACAATTAGAATTAACATAATCAAGTAATGCTTATAACTGAGTAATATAATAAAAAGGAAAATATGAAATAGTAATAAATGCACATAGGAGTAACTAAATGAGAGTGAGATGAAAATAGATTGAGTAACATACTAAGAAAAGCGGACAAAGAGACGAGAGACAAGTTAAACAAGATAGATATGAATGACAATCTACAACGTACGTACAGAGTCATGGGCTAATATTTGACGCAATTTAATTTTGAAATACTGCGGAGAAAGGGGCTTAATCAAATCTGGAACAGACGAATATACTTTAAAAATATTATAACTAAAAGATCTCTTGTACATTTCTGTGTGATGAGAGGGTGGAGTAATCCCACCACTAAACCGTAAATTTAAGTTGTGAACATCGGTTCTAAAAGATATTTTGCGGTATAAATATGGAGGAGATTTGTTCCAGATAATTTTATGATACAGACACGCCGCAGTAAGCAGTCGCCTATCCCTCATGCTGAACCAGCGTAATTCTTTTAATTTGGAAGATACTCGATCAAACTTCCTAAGACCAAATACTAGTCTAATACAGGAGTTTTGTACTCGCTGTATTCTTGCAGACATATCCTGAGTGATGCACGGACCGTAGACTTGCGAACAGTAATTAAAGTGGCTTAGTACCAGCGCGTTACAGAGTTGAGCTTTTAAAGTTTGGGACAAGTAGTGCCTATGGGGAAAGATAATTTTAAATTTGCATATGCTCTCTGAATGTAGCTAGTGAGTAATTTGTTGCCAGGATTTTTTATTGTAATTTATGTTTGCGTACGAACATTTCGAAACAATGTTAATAAGAGCTGGAAATCTTCTGGCCGAGTTATTTATATAAGTATAAGATTTGAGATTTTTTAATTTGTGTGTAAATCAAGTCGACTTTGCCTAATTTTTCATTGTTTATTTAAAGAGAATGTTTAAATTACTACAATTGGATGTGGTCATGTACAAGACAGTAGTAACCATTTCGAGAAGCTGGACGTTTCAAGTAGAGAAGGAGGATATTAATTAATTTGAATTTCAAAACATGTGATTCAATATTTCCATTTTGTGCCATCAAGATGGCCGAAGGCGGTAAAAATCAGTATTTGAGTTTTCACGTATAAAGCCCATTTGACTAAAGGAACAAGAAAGAACAAGTTAATTTTAGGTAACGCCAATGGCGTAGGCAAAAAATGTTTGGATCGCCGTTTCTGAGATTTGACCCAATTTTTTAAATGCAACACCCTGTATATCTTAACGTCAATTTCTTGCATTCTTTTTGCTAGTTACATTGATGTATCACAACCTATATTTTTTTAGCGTAACACAACGACGTTGAGGTAACGCTTATGTGCTCAATTTTTCGTCTGTCTGTCGTCTGCCTGTTCTATCGAGATCTCGGCCCCTGGACCACCTAAAGACTTCGGATTTATTTGATAGTTGCTATGGTCTATTCTATATATTTTCCCGTTACCCATGAGTGGGTTTTGAAACATTTATCTCATATTTTTCAGAATTTTGAAATGACATGTTTCTACCTTTAGCAATTTATTAACGAGCTCCTAGCGAGTTTATAATTTTACGGTGGCTGTCTCTCTGTCCGTCCGTTAGCACGATATCTCGATAACGAATGAACCGATTACGATGAAAGGTGGAGGTGAATTCTTTATCAAATTTGTAGATCGGAGTTCGTGAATTGGCAATGTAGCCCAAAAAAATAGGGAAGGCCCTTTTGACATCTCCGTGAGTTATGCACCGAATTGAATGAAATTCAATATGCGTATAGTTTTAACCTATAGGCTTTAAGCCATTTAGTGTTTTACCACTCCTAGGCTTTAGCCATATAAAACGCAATTCCAGAAATTGAGCCTAATGGATCAACATTCACATTTCGCATTTCGACCATTTATAAACCGAATTGCAAACTTTCTTATTAATTATGAAGGTATTTAAATGAAATTTGATACATAGCCACTTGGAATAAAAGCAAATATAACGCCATTTTCCAAATTTGGTTTTGTGTAGGATCTGCATAGTGCCAACTTAAACTTTAAATAAAAGCAAAACCTCAGGTTTAAAATTTGGTTTTGCATATGCTATAGCCATACCCAGGAGCTCGTTTTCTATATTTGTTTAGTTTATTTTATTCGTATCTACTGTCTTACTTACCATGGATACAAATATACAATAAACAAAACAAAATCTCCATGAAAAAATGAGGTTTTTATTGATTTTAATGGCTAAAATGAAAGAAAAGTACAAGAAGTCTAAAAGCTGCAGACATCTGATTCTGCTTCCGCACTGCGGAAGTACTGCATATCTTTCACTTCCGTTTCCGCCTCCGATTCCGCTATGTTATAACGGAAGTGTACCTGAATCTTTCACCTATAGCAAGGTGCGTTGTGCGCTCTAATTGGCAGAACGGGACAGCGCGTGACGTGAACCCCGAGCGAGGTTCGTCACACTTCCTATTCTGATTCAGTTTCTGTTTCTGCAAAAATATTTTGACTTCTGTTTCCGCTTCTGTTTCCGTTATAACACCTACGTTGCATCACTACTCTTTAGGTCTCTCTGGTTACCTTGGATGCAACTTGCAAATCATAAAGGCCATTAAACCTTTTTGAAGACATACAAAATCCTTTATGTACTCGCAATATAGTTTTTCTGGATTATTGAAAGAGCGCTTGAAACCCTAGGTCCAGAAATGTATGATTCAAGATACTGTTAGTTTTGAATTTATTATTTTAAATATATTAATCAATAACAAAGTTCACATTGTGCACATCTGATTTTTACAATATGCGATATGCTTGTCTTTACTAGAAGCATCTGTGGTTCAGAAAAAATGCCAGAGCGATAAGCCGAATGCAAAAATGCAATACATTTATGGAAAATAGTAAATTGATAATTTACAGAAACAATTGTAATAAAAATATGGGCTCGTCCGGGATTTGAACCCGGGACCTCTCGCACCCAAAGCGAGAATCATACCCCTAGACCAACGAGCCGATATTAACAATAAATTACCGTCCAATTTTGCTGCGTTGTTTGTAGGTCGTCGGTGAAAGTTGCTGTGTAAATTAACGTAAATTTCTTATACGTTCCCTAAATTAATCCAAACACTTTGACATTCTCTTACAACCTTCGCGAAAGTAACGGTCTTGGAAGGAAGTCAGTATCGGCTCGTTGGTCTAGGGGTATGATTTTCGCTTAGGGTGCGAGAGGTCCCGGGTTCAAATCCCGGACGAGCCCATTTTTTTGCCTTCTCATAATAGTAGGCCAAAAAACTGATTTTATTTCTGTCAGTTTGTATGAGAATGCCGGATTTTGAACGTGTTAAAAAAAGTCGCAATGAAGACGATGACGTGGAGGTGCAAGCCAGTCGCGTGCTGCGCGTGATGAATAACGCAATCGCCAAACTAAAGATTGCGGTAAGAAATGCGAAGTGATCATTTTGTGCTAATCTGGCTCGTTTCAGACGTGCCTCCCTGCCTTTATTAGCGACGACAGTCTTTTGCTGAGGAAATATCTGAGAAACGACGAAGTGGACTTCATTCAAGTCACTTGCGAACAGTATATCTCCCCTCTGGGCCAACAGGCGAGAATGACAAAGAAAAATTCGGTGGCGCATCCACGTATGGCATTGGCTCTAGATATGATATGGAACAATATGGAGCTGCGAAATCTTGCGCTGGAGAACCATGGAGACTTGGCCGATCCAACGGCCTTGCCTTTAATCGACTCAATACACTCCCTAACCCAGTTAACAGAAACCAAGCTGGGGCAAACGGCCAAAGAAGAAAGACTGAGTCGCAAACAACTTAGAACCGCCTGGTACGAGAACGCCGAAATGCAGAAACAGCTCTCAGGTATCCCAAATCTTGTTTCCATCCTTCCCAGCGTTGATTTCAGAGCTCACAACCAAAATTGAAAGACAGGGAGACGAGGGCGAAAGTAAAATTGTTCAGTCGATGCAGTTGGTGCGCTCCTACCAGAACAAGATACTCTCCCACATCCAAACGGTAAAGCGAACCATCAAGGAAAGAGTGTAAGTGCTGCCAGATCCTCCTCCAACTCACGGTTAATTTAGTGAAAACTCCGAGAAGACAATGTACGGGGAGTCCACCGCGAGCTTGGTGCGTCAGGCGAATCTGTCGAGCGACGCCAAAACCGTCACCAACCAGTACGAGGCGGTTCTCTCCCAGCATCTAAACGTCGAGAAGAAGCTGCGCGCGAAAAGGCTGAAGGTCGAAACTCAACTCGCCAACTGGCTGAGCAAGTACGACGCGGACATGGGGGAGCGACAGGCGGAGTTCGAGCACCTCGACGACATCTACAATCGGCAGAAGGAGAGCATGGACCTCCTGCGGGTTATGGTCGCGGAGCAGCAGGCCGAATACGAGGCGCTCTGGACCGAGAGGCTGGAGGAGGGCTTGGCGAATCTCAGAGTGAATCGCGCCGCGCGAATCATTCAGAGATGCTGGCGCAAGTATCGCGCGAAGAAGCTCGCCGCGAAACGTGGCAAAAGTGATAAGAAGAAGAAAAAGAAGAAAGGGAAGTGACGGATAATTTTAGTCTTATATTAATTATTTTAATAAACTGTGCACTTACCGCTTTATACTTTCACGAGACTACTAACATTGATCTAACGCGTTTGCCATGGCAACCCCATAATAATCAATATTTAAAATGTTAAAAAATGGACGCAGTGGACTTCCAGGTTTGCATTATTCGCCTCGTGTACATTATAAATGAGACAATCGAAAAACTAAAAATTGCTGTAAGTGCCCCTTTCGTCAAAGTTGCACCTGATTGGGCCTTTCAGATTTGTCTGCCTAAGCTTCTCGACAATCCGGGCAGGTTTCAGATGCGTCAATACTTAGAAACCGTTTGGAATAACACCGCGTTCAAGGATAAGACTCTTCGCGATCATGCGAAATTGGCGGACCCGCAAGCGTTACGCTTGGTGGAAGAAATGCAGAAGCTCAGAGCGATAGCAGCTGATAGGTTGCAGAAGACAGTCAGTGAGGAGAAGGTTCACCGTCAGTGCTTAACCAACGCGTGGCTCCAGAGTGCAAGGATACGAGCGGACATTAAAGGTATTTCTTAAGTTAAATGGAAAACGGCACGTTTCTTTGCAGAACTAAACGATCGAGTGGATGAACAGCGGGGAGCTTGGGAGAACCAGTTAGATGAGAAAAACGGTATTCTCTTCAGCTATCAGAGGATAGTGGATCAACTCGGTGCACAACTGAGGAGGGGCGTAATTGAAGCAACGTAAGTGGCCTTTAATCAGACAGTTGTGCCTTGGACTCGTTATCAAAAGTTTTCCAAAGTGACGGCTGGTCAATTATTCGTTCTAACCTTTTACAAATAAATCAAGAGCTTGCTGCCAGAATATTACAGAGGGAGCTTTTGCATGGTAGGTCTCTTACATTCTCCAAAAATTTCAGAAAACCGGAGAGTCTAAAGTACAAAAACGCTTTTGAAAAAACTAATAACCAGTTAATACGAAATCCCTTAAAGACTACACACACTGCACGCTTTAAAGATTGAACAATCTAATTTTGGTCCTTTAAAACCCCTAGATGGTTTTGGAGATCCTTTGCGATTATTGGCGGCTTACTCAGAGTCATAAAATCTCTGTAAACCCTTAAAAACCTATAGAGGTATCTGAAGGGTCATAAATGGTTCTCAAGGTTCGGTTTTCGAACACTCCTAAAGACTAAAACTCTTAAAACTAAGTGCCTCTTGGAGAGTTCTTACAGACCTACAAAGGTAAATAAATACCGTTAAATACTCTCGGCACTTAAAGATTCTTTAGTATTTTTAACGGACCTTGAAGCTCTTAACTATCGTTAAGAAACCTTTAACTGTCTTGAAAGCCCTCAAGAACTCACAAAAGCTTAAAGACTGGAATCTTAAAAGGAAAGGAGGATCTCAAAGAATTTAATGTCAGTCCAAACTGCACTGCACTAAAAGCTTTGACATCACCAATAGATATGTCTCGTCCTGACGTTCCACTTGCCTTTTATAAGTATCCTCTTCCGCCACTTCGTTGTCAAGGTATTTGCTTCGATTTCACGAATATACGTATATGTCTCGTCCAGTCGATTCATTTTGCCAGTGAGAGTATATATTTTCCTCCGACAAACTAGTTTCGAGATATTCGTTCTTAAAGGTTTGAGATCACCAATGGACATATTTCATCTAGACGTCCCAATCGCCCTTCGTGAGTACCCTCGTTCGACATTGTGTTCTGAAGGTATAAGGGTATATAATAGAGGAGAGGACTACGGTTGGTAGAAATTAATTCCTCTGGTTGAGACCTTTCATTAGAAGATAAAACCAGCCCCCCCCTCCCACAGCGCTCTTTTTGGTAAGGACCCAGAAAAACGTTGGTGGAAAACGGTTCCTCTCGTTGAGACCTGTAATTAGTATATCATGAAAGATTAACTTTTAAACCCCCACACTCCCGGCCCCGTCATCCGATCTCCAAAAAGAATTGCGCGGGAAAGTTACAGTTTGTACAAACGAATTTATTTCGATGAGACCTTTCATTAGAATACCGTGAAGGATGGAAGGTGTGTTTACTTTTACTTTCAAAAACAGCATCTTAGGACATACCCCCGCCAGCAAAATTTGCTGGCCGCCTGGCACACTTTCAAGGTATAGGCTATCTATTGCAAACAATTCCAAGACCATTGGTCTAAAAGTAGTTCAAAACGGCAGAACTGGGCCTGCACGGACGAACGGATGGACGGACAAAACGCAAACAATAGCACTTTCTAATTCTTCAAAAAATGCGCTAAAAATAAATACTAACAAAATCACGATATTTCGTATTTTTTAGCGCATTTTTTAAAAATTAAAAAAATGTGCTATTGTCTGCGTTTTGTCCGTCCGTCTGTCGTTCTTCTGTCCGTCTGTCTGCCCGTCCGGACCCATTTTTGCAGATTTAAACTATTTTTAGGAAAATGATGGTGCGCCAGACATCAAATTTTACTGGGGGGGGGGGGGATACATATTTCCTGAGATGCTATCGTTGAAAGTAAAACGTACATAACTTTTGCATGTGACAACCAATTGACCTCAGATTTTGCATGTACATGACCTTAGTAGTGCCAAATAAAACTTTTGCAGGGGGGGGGGGGCGCACGGGGGGAGAAAAAGATTTTATTGGGGGGGGGGCGCACGGGGGTAGAAATAGATTTTATCATTCATGGTATTTCTACCAATCATTTAGTCCTCTTCGTGGACGTATTTATCGTGATCGGTTACAATTCCTTACATTTCAAGAGCGGATTTTCGGAGGAGGGTACACACAAAGGGCGATTGGAACGTCTGGAAGGAATATATTCATTGGTGATGGCAAAACTTTAAGACTGAATATCTCGAAAACGGTGTTTCGGAGGGGAGTACCCACAAAGGGAAAATGAATCGTCTGAACGAGACACATCTATTGGATATATAATATCTCCAGAACGGAGTGTCGGAGGAGGATACTCTCAAGCGCGAAAAGATCTTCTAGACGAGACACATCTACTTAATTGTGAATATCTCCTTTTATTATTCCTTCAGAAATGGCAACGTATTGAGAACCGGAACCCATATTACTTTTTCGGTTCTTTTCGGTTTTTTACGGTTCTTAACAGGTTATTGGAAGTTGAAGGACGCGCCGGCAACTGCGTCCTGAAAATTGATAAAATATTACTTTATCGGCCGGTTGCAGGAAAGCGAATTATAATCAAAATCCTACATTATTGGCCAAATCTGAGTTTAAACAAGAATTTTGACATTTGATTGGATGCCTACTGTAATATAAAGCCAATCAAATGTCTTCTATTTTTTTTGTGCAACTGGGCCGTAAGATTGCCATCGGTGGATTATAAATTTTAAATAAGGTGTCGAAATTGAAGGTATTCGGGTGGCGGTGGCGCTAATTTAGCAACTACTGTAAAATGTAAATAATAAAAAGAGGGGCGAGGTTTTAGAAAGTAAAAATAGGAAACATTACGTATGTTTCTTACTTTTTGTGTATTTTTTTTCTGTTTTTTAGTAAGAAATTAAGTTTAAATACATGCCATACGTTCTAAAAGACTAAAACCGCAAATAACCGTTATGGAGCGAAAAAAATGCGCAGAACCGAACCGTTATTTCTTTTTAGAACCGAAACCGGACCGGAACCGTTATAAATATTTTCGCTTAAATATAAACAGAACCGGAACCGATATTTCATTTGGATTCGGGTCCCTGCTTCTGACACTTAGAGTCTTACAGACCCTTTAAGATTTGGTTATTTGGTTTCTCAAGGCTTATTAAAAACTCTGGAAGGCTCCTGAGGACTCTTTTAAAATGCTTTTATAGACTATAAAAGACACTCAAGGGCTGTAAAAAATTCTGCGCCTCATACAAATTCTTAAACACTCTCAAAAACTAATAAAGCTTCCCTAAAGGTTCCTAATAGAGGAACCTATACTGGCTATTTGGAGACCACTAACGGCATTCAGAGGTACCTTTAAAGTACGGACCCTTAAGTTGGCCCTTGAAGCTCTTAGTTAAGCTCCGTAATCATTCTAATAACTGACAAGGAGTGGCTCTAAAATAGGAAAGTCTTACCTCAAGGACTAAAAGTTTCCAAATGTCTTCTGGGCACTCTTTGAGGTTTTATTAGTTTCTTAGAGACCGTTTCCGACATTTAAGGTATCTAAGGCCTTTAAAGATCGTTAAAAACCTGTTAAAGAGCTACGGTTTCATATAAGCTTTTAAAGGCCCTCTAAGTTTAAGTCCTAAATTAAGATAAAGTTGGCACTGTTGAGTGAAGCTATGAAAATTGGCACATGTGCTCTTTGAGCCTTAACGTTCCGACGTGGCGCCACGCTCATTCGCCCTTGAAACCCCCATTTTAGGATAGGGGGGGGGGGCGCTACATAAACAAAAATGGTGATTGCTAAAGGCTGGCCCTTTTTTTTCGACTCCATGGTTGTGAAAACACGTTTAGAATACTTGGGGTCGACCATTGGAGCACAAGCTAAGTCCATATGAGTAACTGAGTAACAAGTAAAAGTTGCCTAACCATTTAGGCGCTAAATAACCAATTTGTATGTGGTTTTAATTGTTTTCAGTGCTTTTTTACCAACCTCTGGGCGACTTTTAGAGATTCATAGAAAACCCTTGGAGGTTCATGGAGACTCTTAAGGTTAAAAACTGTTGGGGTTCCCAAAAAGTTTTAATTACTGTTAAGGGCATTAAAATGTACTTAAATATTCCTGGAGATCGAGATATTTTTGGCTAATAAGGAACTATTAATATCTCTGAAAAACTCCTAAGGACCCTCAAAAAATCAGTTGATTTAAAATGTTAAAGTAACCCCCCCCCTATAAAAAGAAAAAATTAAAAAATTATAAATCCTTATGCAGATCCTTATGTCACCAAAATTTAATAAAAATAATTGAAAACCGTTTTCGAGATATCGCCTTATAGCACTTTAAAAAACACCCTGTATAATTTTATAATGGCTTGTAAAGGAAATTTCTTCAATCCAGCAGCTTTGGATTCGCAAAAAAACGTACTTTTCTTTTGACTGCTAATTAGGAAACTTGATTGAATAATTTCAGAATCTTAGGCAAACAAATTTCCCCAACTGAGCTGATTCTGGTACAATCGATCTCAAGAGGTCTTAATCATTGATTAATTTAACTTTGGACAGGCGAAAAACGGCGGAAGAATTGCGCCAAAAACACGCAGCTAGCTCTGTTCGCCAGTCACATTTAGCGAGCGATGTAAGACTAGCCCTGGTCGAATATCAACGTTTGCTTTCCAAAGATTTGCGACACGAAAAGGCGCTTCGCGCTAAAAGAGCGGAGGTTCAAATGGACGTAGTAAATTGGCTGGTCAGATTCGATGCGGACGTTAGGAGCGCGCAGGAGAGGCTGGAGGACCTCGCTGCTGGATATAAGGAGGAGAGCGAACGATTGGAAGAGCTGCGGATGCTCTTCGGCCAGCAGGAGGTGGAGTACAATGGGGTTCTAGCTGAAAAGGAGGCGGATCGGATTCGAAGCGAAGAGGAGGTGGAGTTGTTCTTGCACAATTACTCCGCCAAAATTATCCAACGCGGTTGGCGCGCCTATCGCCGCCGATTAATCGAGTTTAAAAAGTCTAAGAAAGGTAAGAGCTGCAGATTATTGCGATTGTGACAGTTAAATATTTGTGGTAGGAAAAGGCAAGGGAAAAGGTAAGCAGAAGAAGTCGCCAACTTAATAGACCTTGAGGAATAATTAGTCCGGCCTTGGATGACTCGACACGCAATAAAGAAATGAAAAACCTATATTTAAAGCATAAGATTAAAATAAATAGTTTAATGTCAATCAGTGTTTTAAGGGCCTTCTCAACGTAGCTGCCCTCACTTCCAGAAGGATGGGCTTTTCCTTCGTGCTGGGCACAAACGATCTCGCCCGACGTATACGGTCACCTTCGCGATCTCTTAGACTAGGTGCAACTTCCAGCAGTCGCGACTCTAATATTTCTCTACGTTCCTCGGACAATTGTATTTTATCAACGGCTAACTTTAGGGCATCGTCCAAGCTTCTGCGTTCGCGATCAAGTTGGTCTAAGCGATCTTGTGCGGCTAAAATGGTAGGTATGATTACACCACTCCATGAAGCTAAAAGGGGTGCTTACCTTTCAACTCCAACTCCTTTTTGTGCTGAACTTCTTCATACTCGATTCGCTTCTCCCTCTCCTCCTCCAATAGCATACGCTGCTCCACTTGCAACTTCTCAAGCTCCTCGCGTTTCTCCCATTCTTCTGCCAAAACCCGCGCCTGTAGAGCGCGCACGATTTCCTCGTCACGCTTCGCCTGGGTCTCCTCCTCCAAAAGCTTCTCGAGATTACTCCGAATTTGCTCGAGTTCGGTCAAACGTTTCGACTCCTCCAAAACGACAGCCTCCAATTCCTTGGCCTGTCCCTCCGCCGCCTTCCTCGCGCTCCTTTCCAGCTGTAACTGGGCGCGAGCTCTCAAAATTTCCTGTGACCGCCCTTGCCTTTGCAATCGCCTCTTGGACGCCTGCATCCTCTGATACGTCTGGTACGTGGCCGAGTGATCCGCCGCCAGCTGCAAAGCCGAAATCCACTGGAGCCTAGTCATGTGGTCGCTGGCGCCTAACTCGAAGGTACGTTCGGGAGTTTGTAACAGGATCTTATACCCAGCCTTGGGCTCGACCTTGCTCCCGGCCTCGATCGTCAACGAACCGCACCTCTCCTTCTCCGACCGACTTTTATAAAAGCTGAGCTCTGACGGTCTTAAAACGAACCAATACTCCTTCATCGTGGAAAATATGTAGCCTTTCTTGTACAAAAACCCCTTCTTGATGACATCATCGACAAAAGTCTGGTATAAATCGGTAACGGCTTCCGTAATAGCATCCTCATCCTTAATCCCCACCAAGCACCTCGACTCCAAAACGGCGATGAACGGTGCCAAACGAAACGCACCGATCGACATGCCGAGATCAATAAAATCCTCCTCGTCCCAAATACATCCAAGCGAATTAGCAAGCGTTTGGGCGACGTACGAGGCCTCCGACGGATGCAGCAGGACCTGGTACGTGACACTGTTGGCATCCTGAATCAGCTCCGCCAACAGGCAGAAGATCCGGAAGATTCGCAGCACGGATTCGTCGGAGAAGATCCTCTTCTCCTGGTCCAAGTACTTCTTTTGACAAACGAACCAGCAGGCTTCGGCGATTTTCGTCTCGTACTCGCGCAGTTCGGGTAGAGGGATTTTGTCCGCGAGCGACGAGAAGACCTCGCGCTGTAAGTAGTATTTGAAGTGGTCGAAGTTGAGGTTCGGCGTGCTTCGGTAGTGATCGAGGCCTTTTTCCACGCCGTGTATGTCAAGGAGTGTGCCGATGTTTGCCGTCAGTACCTGTAGAGAAAGAGGAAATTATTGATATAAAATAATTATAAATAAGGTCACCAGATATTTTACCTTTTACTCATTGGTGCTGGTCTAATATAAGTAATGGAAACGACACAAGAACTCAGTGGTCCTCAACAAAATTGTGATGGCACCGAGTCAGAGGTCGGTGATCTCAAATAAAGCTAAGTGGGGGCTATTGGAGCAAATAAGAGTGCCTTTAAACTCTGATGACACCAAAAAAAACTCGTAACGCGTAAAAGGAGATAATTACCATGACCTCGTCAAGAAGAGCATGGTGAGGAGGCGGTTCAAGTTAGGCGTGGATGATGCGAAGGAGGTGATTTATGCCTTATACTTATTATGATGGCGCTAAGGTTAACTTCAAGAAAAATTTCTTTCAAAATTTCTAATGGCGCCAATAAATCCAGCAAAGTGACGCCAAGAAGAACACAGTCAAGTTAAGAAAAAGCGCGTGCCACAGTAGAGCAGGGTAACGTAAAAAGAGACTGTTTCGCTCTCGGCTCTGCCTATAGGATTCTAATAGCAATGAAGAGTGTAGTCGGAAAAACTTTTACTGGCGCTGAAAAGAGTACGAGTTGTACCAGGTGGGCGCTTTAGGCCTTAAAGATTCTTTTGTTACATTTAGAAATCTGCCGGTATAGGAAATTTTATACGTGTGGAAGAGAAGGGAACTAAAATTAGAGAAAATAAACCACGTTAAGATAAGAACCGTGTATTCAAGCAGATAAGAGTCGAAGTGCTACAGTGTTGCCGGTTCTAAACACCGTGGTGACGGAGAATGAGGAACGGTGTTTCTGCTATACCTTCACAAGTATAAAAAACCGAATGAACGCTTGGTTTTCGGTGGGCCCGTTTCATCACTGGAGCTCGGCGAGTACATAAGTAAAAATTGGGTGGGAGAAAGAAGTTTTTAAATCGAAACATGTGAGTTGCGCCAATTTCGATGAGAATGTTGTCGGGGTGTTTTTTTTAAATTAGTGACGAATTGACATTACAAGTAAGCTAATAACAAGTGGCTGGGGAACTTGATTGCGTAGTGGAGTCGACCGGTCGGCTAATATAATTTTTAACCGCGAATGAACGAACCATTTCGTTTCGTAGTATTATCGGATTAGCGTGGTCTCATTTAAATAAATTGTTACAACGAAAACGTTGAGGTTCAAGGTGCAAAACGTTTTATTGCGCTATATTTGAAATGGTTAGTTACGTTAAAAAACCAGTAGTGTATACGGGGTGCTATTAGATCTACATTAAAAGGCAACCGGTAAAAATTCCAAAGATAATTAATTCGTGCTTTTGTTGGCTGTTAAAGTCCTAGGTATCCTAAGGGTAGCTTCGAACATTTCCATACTGGGGAACATTGCTAAATATTTCACTAAATAAACCAAATCTAAACTAATAAACTGCGAGAAATCTGATGGTCCAATTATATTTTACAAAGCGTTCTACCATCGAATGTTCCAAATTGTTGCTAATCTTCCAAAAGAGAAAACCTGTCGATTAGAGAAAATTTTAAATCGCCCATTAATGTAAGTTAATTGCATTTTTTTGCATTTTGTAACTATAAGAGATTATTTTATTTTTGGGGGATATTGTATAAAATATTTATGTTTAAAGTCATTCTAATATTCCTGAAGAGGTCGACTTACGGGACTTTATCTCGTGTGTATTTTTTATGAATGATAAGGGAACCCAGAACAGATACTGGTAAATTTTTTCTCACAAATTGTGAATTTTACAGTTTCTTTTGTGTGGGTTAAATTTTATGTAGCATCCAGAGGCGTGTAAATTATTTTGAATTGCATTTTGGATCAAGTGTTCGATTATTTACGAATATTAAAAAATCTAGATAATTAATTAGATTTGGACGTGATCAACGACACAGGGCTTGAATTTTTAATTTGCGTTGGTTACCTGAAGTACGACAATATTTTAAATTACAAAAAAATAATTTGGGGTGAGATTATTTTCAACAATATATTCAAACAAGTCAATTTATATGAGTATTTATTTGAGAGTGATAAAACCAGTTTCAGATTATAATAAGAGATTCAGAAACAATCTTCAGCAAGGTAAGAGTCATTAAAAATTTATTCACTATTGAACTAGCCGCGGTATTAATTATTTAAATACAAAAAATTAATTGTTACAGTAGAAGTTTGACCAGTGCCGTAGAGAAAAAATTTATTTTCTACAAGAGGGGTTTCTAACTCCTGTAAATGTAACTAAGACGTTAAGACGAGAAGACCCCATAGAGTTTGATTTTTTATTTTATTTTGAATAATTTTTGTATTTAAAATAAATAAATAAATAAACAAATAAATAAATAAATGTACAGTTACGACTAAAAGATTCCGATAAACTAAGTGGCGAGTAGAGGCGTGAAGAAGAGGTGCAGTGTGGTTCCTAAACACACAGACACAGACACGGTGACCCTAAAAGGCTCTCATGGGCTAAGTTTATCAAAGTAGCGCCATGAAGAGCCTACTTCAAGAACCATAAGAAAACCATGTGACGTTTGAGTAGGGTTCTGTCCAAACACAGCTGCGCTTAAATGATTCTGGTAGATCGTGTAGACATCGATAAATTCGTTTGGAGGTCGCCGATCCATTTACACAGTTCATATTTGACAATGCAGACTTTATGAAATGTTAATGCTTTGGATAGACACGACGCATTCCACGCCATAGGAGGAATCATGGCTGTGAAATTCACCATCAGCGCCTGGGTCATGGCTGGAATTGTTTTCTAGAGCTTGGAACCAGTGGTGAAAAGTACGGATGCTCGAAAATTCATCAATGCTCCACCCAGTGAATATAATACGGTATACAGTATAAGAAGTAGACATAGGGATTTATGTGTATTGTTTTTCCCTATGTCTACTTTTAAATGATAAAATTTTCTTAAGGGCGCCTAATTTTATGCAACCAAAATAACGTCTTAAAACGAATCAAGATCTAGCTGTCACATTAATTAATTTGAATATTGTTGCTTTGGCTTCCGTATTTTTATTTTCGTTCGCATGCGATGTATTCAACTGAAGAAAAAGTTGATATTGTCAATTGGTATAGTGCCGGTAACAGTTTAAGGAGCGTAAGAGATTTATTTTCTGTTAATCCTAAGTAGCAATATTCAAACTAATTAATATGACAGCCAGATGTTTTATTAGTTTTAAAAAGTTATTTTGGATGCATAAAATTAGGCGTCCTTTAGAAGGATTTTGTTTTTTTTTAAGTAGACCTAGAGAAAAACAATGATCTAAATCCTAGCCTAAATCCCTATTATGTCTACTTCTTAATAAATATCACTGTACACATTCACTGTGCTCTTAAACAGTGTACATTGGCTAAACAGAAGATTTGCATTGTGACTTTTGATCTGCCAGTGTACTAGCGTATGGGACCAAGTGCTCAATTTTCCGGGTAGGTTCATTATCTTGAGGGGAGCAAATGATCCCGACCTTCATACGGTGACTGAGTGATTTTCAGAAATGCTGAACACTCCTGAAAAATGAGGTCCAGTATTTTCGAATGTGCACGCTGTTGAAGAACTTCATAAAAGCTGAAAGAATGGGTAATTGGAATTGCGTCCAGGAAATGATACCCTACTTTCATGCAGTTGGACACTTGAATTATGCCAAAAGTGCTAATTTCTATTACGAATATATGGTCACCCTATACAGGAAAGGATGGACCCTTACGAATGTATGAGGTTCACCACAGATGGCTACTTCACCCGTCGCTGTTCTGAAGAAGCTTGGTTAGGCGTGTGATCCGACATGAGTATCGAGACGGTTCTCATGCGGGCTATGAAGAGCTGTGGAGGCCTCACTCGTGGATGGGGTGTACCTGTTATACATACAGTGTGTCCCAGGTTAGAACGTACCATAGGGATATGGCAATGTATGTTTTCGCAAAGGATCTACAAGGCCTTTGAAATTAGCGTTCGACGTACTACTCCAATCTCTTCCTAGCATCAGGCAAGCGCAATAACGTACATACTTCAAATGCATATCAAAGGTCTTGTGAATCCTTCGCGAATAAATAAGTTAATTCTGTTTGCCTATGGTGCGTTCAAACTGGGACACACGGTGTATATAGCATATCAGGTGATTAATTTATCTTGAGACGACTTACTAACTTGATCAAATCATCTTTTTTGGAAAAAAGTTTCATACAATGGTTGTACTATTCTAAAGCAAGCTAATCGCTTGTGACCTTGATGTTGACCTTCACGCTCGACTCCACCATTTTGAGCACGGAAATTAAAAGAGCGGAAAATTTTACTAACGCACAGTATCTAATTTATCACCTAATTGGATCTATCAGTTAATGTAAAAATTGGTTAGACCATCGTAGACCCAAGAGACCTACTCTAACCCTTCTCATTACCGAGTCCAAAATTAGGGGGTCCCATTAAAAATTTTGAAGTTGAGATTGCCTTGGAGGTCGAGATCAAGGTCATCCTCAAGGTGACTACCGATTGCCCTCTTAGAATTATTGTACAACTGTTGTATGACTCTTTTTTCCAAAAAATATGATCCTACAAGTTACTAAATCGTCTCAAGGTAAATGAATAACCTGGTATATAATACATATATAACATATACAGGGTCCTGCAACAGTACGTTAACCTTTCCTACATCATACCTGGTAAAAAATCCTTTTCTGCAAATATCAGACGGTTCCGCATCTACAGAAATTATTTTTGAATGAACAGGGTGTCCCATTTTTACGGTGAAAATATATAACCGATTTTTTTAAATGGATTATATGTGTTGCGTCTTATTAATATTTTCCGGATAATTCCCCATAAGCAAGCATCACAATTATGAATCCTAGAGTTGAGCAAGAATGTTAATCTGAGTAAAGAGAACACTTTGATAATGAGAAAGTTGGATTTAGTAATACAGGGTGTTCACAATGGAATGGTAAATTTCCCGAATTTCAAAGTATCATAACTTTTATTTAACTAACGAAGTATTTAACTACCACTATTTTATTTCGCTATTTGATAGTCTTTTGTGTTCTCTTCAATTTTTATAAGGGCCGTCCTGCGTGTAAACCTCGTAGTTCTTGCAGCAAATAATTAATTTTCGACAACATTTACCTTCGACCCTTCTTTTGATTTTCATTATTACAGCCTAGTCCGGTGCACAAACATGTAGGTAATTTATTAATGGATAGGTACTTTTGTGAAAAATATTAAAGAACCTAAAAACTAAGAGGTATAGACACAGAGCATCCCGAGGACCATCCCTTATAAAAGTTGAAGAGAACACAAAAGACCGTAAAGAAATAAAATAGTGGTACTTCCATTTGAAAAAAATGGTTATGAGACTTTCACCAATTCATTGTAAACCCCCTGAATCACAAAATCCAATTTTCTGATTATCAAAGTGATGGCCTTTACTCGGATTAACATTATTACTCAAATTAATTTCTCAACTTCAAAAAACAAGGTAGCCACCCTTCATCAAAGTGAGGATTGCTTATGGGGAATTATTCGAAAAAAAAAAAATCGTGACAAAAAATCAAAAAGTGAATAGGTTTCAATGTAGATTGTAGAGGTCAACAAATGACATCGAAACAACTAAAAATATACAGTGTTCTATTATTTATTTATTAGTCCCTTAAAATGAGACCCCCTGTGCGTTTAATAATAATTTCTATAGATGCGCAACCATCTACAGTTGACATTTGCCCATAAGATTTTTTTTATAGGTATTATCTATATCTTTACGAGGTGTGGGATAAGAGAAACCAACGCACTGTTGCAGGACCCTGTATAAATAACCAATACAAGGCAATTAGACGTTCCTTTAATCATATAGCATCTTTTAGCGATGCATTAATTCAAAAATGTCTATAAGATGGTCTTTCGTTTCGTGGGCTCGTGAGAACATGCAAATAGGACTTGGTAGTACCTGACAGTATATCACAGTAGGTACATCGGCAGTACTCAGCAGTATCTAGTGGTACCCGGCAGTACACAGAATTACTGGCTGGATGGAGTAGTACACCAATTACTGTCAATGACGGCAGTCCGTATACAAAAGTTTGCCCAGTGAAATACCCCACGGGATACTCCAAAGCACCAAGGCCTCAGAACGATGTCGCCGTTCTGCATTACAATCAGCAGTCAAGGTCGTGTTCTCCTCATCTACCATGGTGACCATGTCACAAAAAAAGTTCCAGGCAAACGATGAAAATAAAAGCGCATTCATACTGATGTTGATGACACGAATGGTGGATGCTACCATCGAAGTGAAGCAGTCATACTTATTCTGTTGACAGCATTAGGTCCCAGTGTCCTTTACTTGCCGAGCTCCCACTCCTTTTCTCCGAAGGACATACTCCTCCTCCACGCACTGTGTAGGTATGATACCACGTCAGCACCGTATGGAATGGGGATGCATATTTGCAGCACATAAGTACATGCAGAATACCTGCCTTTCTGCAGCAGGAGTAGCCCCGTTTCACACACCAGACGCTACTCCTCAGCAGATCAGCGACGCTGGAGAAAAGTTTATGGCGGCAACAATGACAATGCCCGACAATCTCGACGACCTAAGGAACCGATTATTCACAAGATCAATGACGAATTAATTCTACCACCAAAAAGGGACGCCGCCAAGTACCACCCCCTCCGCACTTAGGTATCAGCAAGTAAAGGTGTGGACTTCTCGCATCAGTTTGGGGCTGGAGCACGCCCAAGCGAGGAGCTTTATCAATCCCCACAACTAGAAATGCTGCGCCCGTTGACACCTTCCAAATTGATTCCTGCAAGTACAGCAAAGGCTGTAGCACTACTTCTTCCAACCTGTCGACTGGACTATTATATTTCGGTTGTCTTGTAATGATAGTAATTTTTAAAGACTTTTTTAAGCCTATCTAGGAATATCTGGGAATATTTTTAAGGATGTAAATGGAACTAGTATCAATCCTATAGTTCGTACAAAATGGAGAGCTGTGAGAAGTTGGCCCCTCATCATCATTGTTTCAAATGGAAGAACTAGTGGTACCAGTTGAAAATTATACTTTCTGAACATCTAATTTTTGCCTCATTTTTCACCATCGTGTTTTTGGGGTAAGTTTGTGGAACTTTTTTCAAAATCTATCAAATTACGAATTTGGATAATGATGTCTCAGACACCCTTCCTATATTATGAGGTGCCTAAAATCCTCGTATATACCTGGAAGTCATGATTTGGTCTCTAGAAACTGGAGCTATCCAACAGTCATCACTTCCAGCACTTATCTATAATTAGACACGTTTAATCGTCGCGTGTGCAATTTTCATACAAACAAATTAAAACTACTTGCATCCTTGAAAACCGAAGTATGTACGTACAGCCGAAATTATTATTAATAACCCAACACGCACGACATTTCTAAACAAGAGTTTAAATAATCCAGTTCCTTCAACTTCCTCTTTCGGCTATCTTATCAACACGCGAAAGATTAAACATTTTAATCTGCGCGGCCTAGATAATTGGACGATAATTAAAGTTCAGGACAGTCGTCAATATCAACAAATAACCTCAATAAACAATCTCGACCTTGCCGAGACTGACCAGGCTCCTTGAGCACAGAAACGCTCCGCCACTTTCTATAAAAGGCAAATAGAAAATCACCACCTGTTGGCATAATCGCTCGAAATAGGCCCAACGCAACTCCCTACCGTCACGATTTTCCGTCGACGAAAAGCGGAAAACGCAAACTTACCCACCTTTAACTTGGATTTTTGCACGGAACCGCACTTATCCAGTTGGAGGGCGGCAAAAGCGTGCCACACGTAATTGGTGACATTCTCCAGTAAGACCGCCATAATTACTCATCTAAAAATCTTTCTCATTAACTTGATTAATTCACGCACGCACATCGATAGGATAATCCGAAATGATTAACGAGGTTACGCACTTTTACGACGAAGCACAAACAACCGTTTTCTACCGCGGCGAGATACCGAATAAAAGGATTGTGATTGTATCTCTCTAAACACCGCATGAGTAACGCAGATTAATGATTCATTGTTCAAGCGAATTTGGTATAATTACAGATTAGATTGCAAGTACTCGGTAAGAATTTATTCGCCTATGACTGGCAATAGAAAAAATGGTAGTGGGAAGAACAAAGATTTTTAAAAAACTCTTCCATGATGGCTGATGATGGCTACGAAACCTTGTTCTACCCTAACCGAAATGAGCTTTACAGTCGAGCACGAATGTAGGTAGTTCTTTCAAAATTAGATTAGTCTTGGTTGCGGCTGGTACACTAAATCCTTTTTTTGTCGAAATTCAAAAAAATCGAAATTCCGAGGAATTTATCAACCAACAGCCACGCAGTTTTATCTTTAAGTAGTAACGGTAGTCCATTAGCTTCAAAAGTAATCTAAACTGGATGTTGTCACTTCACTCAACGAGACCAAGTGTATACTAGATGTAACAAAATCCGCTGAATCCGAAAATTTTTTTCGCATTTGACTTCAATTATCTCGTTAACTATTGCTCTAAGGGAAAAAATGAGAAATTAGTTTGTTTGGAATCAAATTTTCTACAAAATACGTGAACGTTCATTTTCAAACGTTATTGTGTTTACGGAAAAATATAAAAAAAGGAATCACAGATTTTTGAAAATACGTATTTGGTCGCTTCTTTTGATGACAAAACAATAAGACTAACCCGATCACCGTAGGCATCATAGTCATTGATTAATTAAATAAACAAATTAAACAAAAACGAAGCTTTGCCTTTCTCACACTGGGCGACTCCCAATTTTTTTACAGTTACTGAACCTCAAAAAAACCTATATTTCAACAATTGTGCCGATGATTCTTGTAATCGAAGGACTGTGGAATTTTTTTTCCAAATCCGAAGAATTTTCTTAGTTCACAAATAGAAAAATTTCGAAAATACAACAAGAAATGTTAATCTATAATCATAGTGTAAGTACACTATGCTATAATAGGCGAATGGAAAGCTATCGGAACATTAAAAAAAATATACGTTCAAATCTGATGAATAGTTCACGAGAAATCAACAACCAAAAATAATTTTGCAAATTGGGTTGAATCGAACGATTCTTTGAAGCGTGAACTTTTTTTATACTTCTATTTGTCCAAATTGTATACTTCTATTTGTCCAAATTGTAATAATTGATTAATTGTATTAATCAGAGTACCAAGGGCCTATTACAGAGTTACCTTTCTTGTTATATTTCTCGAGTTATTCCATTTGCTAGGTAACTAAAAGAATTCCACAGTCCGTCGATTTGCAAGAATCATCAGGACAATTTTTGGAAATGGTTGTCTTAGGGTTCCACCATCTGTAAAAAATTGAGAAAGCTCTGGGAGTCGCCCGGTTTGAAAGACAAAGCATAGTTTTTTAATTTGTTTATTTAATTACATAATGACTAGGAAACTTATGGTGATCGGGTTTGCCACGTTGTTTTGTTATCAACAGAAGTGGCCAAATACGGATTTTCAAAAACATCGGATGCACTTTACTTAGTATAATAATTGATTGTTAATCTTTGGGCTTACTTTTTTTATATTTTTCCATAAAAAACAATAACAATAACAATATGTTCGGGAAGTTTCCGGCCAGGGGGGCTATGATTTTCGCATTCATCGAATTTTTTTACATCCAGCCCAAACCGTAATTTGACTAGACTACGGTAGTAGAAATACGAAAGAACGATTTGGCATAAACTACAGATACTAAATAATTTAAATATACTCCGAATTAGGTTTTCCTGCAGTTTTCCTAATTCGTAAGGTAAATGCCGGAGTAGTATAGAACAACTTAAGACCTTCTGAAGGGGCACCTCTAAAAAGCATTATGCGGGTCACTCTGTAATTGGGCGTAAGCCTGTTGGGGGCCTAGAATAAGAGGGACAATAAATAAATAAATTACAAATATCAATATTTTTAATGAATTACATTTCAAAATGAACCACCAATTGTAATTTGTAATTTTAACAAACCAATAAAGATTGTAAAATTACATCCATTTAGATAGGTATGTAGATATGTGACTTCTTTTATTGGCAACCACCTGCATGTCCCGCCCTTTTATCCAAGTATATGTATTCCTCAGAGCATGTTGGACGAAAAGTTGGTGCTGGCGGTCCTGCCCCTCTAGATAGTGTTCCAACTCCTCCCTGCGACTGGAATTTGTGCTGCATCTGTCAGACTGGTGGTGAGGTTTTGACTATATACATCCCTAGCATCGCATCTTGAAGATCTCAACCATTTTAACTAGAGGTTTCCTTGTGGGCTTGGTGTGAGTACACTACACAAGAGTGATGGAATTCTTCCGCCTTTCTTGAAAAATGGTGGTAAATGGCATAAGAATTGTAGAACAGGATGTTGCTGAGCACCACGTCACCAGGTTCGGGTTAATACAAATTAACACCAAATACGATGTATGCTTCCTCTGTAGTGGCCCAGAAACGTGGAACAAGCCATTGAGACGGTGCCAGATTCAAGAAATTTACAACGTAAAGCGCTGTGCCTAGATCCTCTCCGACACAAAGCTCCGACTACACTTTTTAGTTTCTTCTAAGTATGTTTTCCGTATGGGAAAATTAAGTAAAATGTGCTCATCTCGATTGGCCCAGTTGCGAGGAGTTATATCCCGGCGGACATGCCCAATTTCCCAATTTCCTAATTTGGAAGCAGAAAGATCAGGAAAAGAGTACATCATTTTCACGCATGGAACAGATTTTAAAGAACATGGTAGACGAAGACCAAAATGAGGATCCACTTGCCTTCCACCGTTTTGCCCTTAATTTAAGGAGGTGTATTTCCTATAGGTATCTATTATTGTTTCAGGTGACTAATGTGAAAAAAGCCAGGGAAATTCATCAGGTCGATACACTACGCTCGTGAACAATCCGGAACAACCCTTGAAGACTGGAGTTCATAGCTAATCAAAAGTTCACCGAGGTTCTTGTACTGGCTCCCTGTTTTAAATTAAAAAATACTGCTCTTCACTTTTGTGCGCGCGATCAGGCAAGGTTTGTACATTACATTCAAGGAGTGTATTAAGCGTATGCTGCCATGGTTTTTCCTATTGGATCAACTATGCACGATGGTTTACTCTTCATTTGCAGGACCTAGAGGTACTACTAGGGAATGCAATCCCGCAGCAAAATCTCAATCCCGGTATTTGCGGGATCGTTAGATGTTAATCCCGCGGGATCCCGGTATTTGCATTTGCAAAATTGGCAAATAAGCAATTTTGTGCGGTTAACTTCTGCATTAAAATAAATCACTAATTATCACAATATTCAACAAGAAAAGTACCTTCAGTCTAACTTAGAACTCAAAAAAATCACCTGTAAAGTACAAAAAGGTGAACTACTAAAGTGCCTCAAAAATCATAGTACATTTTTAACGAAAAAAGTTTAACAATTATTTTAAAAATAATTTCTCCGTTATGCGTTTCATTAACAAAGCAAACAAAGTCGTCCCCTTGGTCGACAAATTCCTCAGTCCCGCAAATCCCGCGGGATCCCGCTCCATTTATGTGCGGGTTTAATCCCGCAAAAATGCTGCGGGATCCCGGTATTTCGGGGTATTGCATTCCCTAGGTACTGCCAGAGAAAGCATCAAATGTTCACTAACATTTTATGTCCGGTGAGTTGTAATGGAAGCTTTAAGTGATCGTTTAGTGCTCTGGTCCAGTTTCAAACATTACCTTTTATCAGGCAAGTTTATAATGCGTAAGACCACTAGATCTTTCTCATACCTATAGATCGTGCTCATGAACAGCACTTACCTAACCACAATCCTATTTTCATAAAAGTTATAGGTATCCATTGCCTATTTGATATTTCCCTATATCGCTACCGAAAGGCCATAACGTGTGTTCATTCGTATTTTTGTGGAACAGGCGTATTTAGAGACCTCAAAAACATTTGAAACGATACCCAACACACCAACATTTGGGCTCAGCATTAAGTTTCACTTTTTGGCGGCCATTTTTATAAATGGCGGCCTATCATGACTTCCGGTGGTTGTTCGGAAATTCTGACCAATGCATTGCATTCAACAGGTTAAAATCTTGCGGCCGTGACTACAAACAGGCCTTGCAAGCTAAATTTACATTTTTCAAAAATTTTCACATGAAATTTGCCCCCCCCCCCCTCTCCGAAATTCCAATCCTAATGGGATGAAATTTCAGGAAGTCTTGCATTTATCTCGCCAAAAATTATGATGAGAGGGTACGATCTTCTCTAAATCAGTGTGGATTTTCGTTCCTCCAGTACCTACAATTGTTTTTGTTTATAAATTGGTGGTGTAAGCGCTGCGTGATTTTGGAGAGCGGCGGAGCCTAGACGGGCAGTCGGACGGCGCCGGCGCGGGGATCGTCAGTATTTGACTTGCGGTGACGTGGGCGTAGTCCTCGCGTCTCTGTAATTTTGTTTTTCTTACGATTAGGTTGTTATACGAATTGTAATAATTATTATCAATTTGTCCAGAATAAACGGTTTGTAGCGATTTAATACACAACACAAGAATGTTAGAAGAGGAAAATGATTTTCCGGTGCAGTTTTTTGTTTTCTAACTCTGATATAAGAAAGCAGCAAATGGTAGACGATGGGTATTTATGAAAATCTAGCGTGGAGTCAAATCGTATTTTACCATCACGACAACGTCGCGTCGGAGACTTCGGCGCTGAGAAGACGTGTGCAATAGTGAGACGAAAATACTGGTTCCTATATATGAAGTTGAAGAAATACGTAAAACGACACGTGACATGTTGCTTGTCATGTGTGTACCCACTGGAAAGCAACCAGGGTTTTTGGTGGTTTTACGAAATTTGCATTCTTGGAGGCGGTGCGAAACACTTCTATGTTCGGTGTGGCTTTGTCGAATATTGCAAATCAGTCGGCATAAAAGTAAACTGCAATGCAACGGCGACTCCACGAGCCTCTTCGACAGATGATGAAACTAAATGGGATGACAGTGTCGGTCAGATACAATGGGGTACAAATACCACTATAATTAAGTAATACGAGTTACCTGCTTCTAGGTTACCAACCTCGGCAGGTGAACGATGCCTTTCTGAGTGCCGAAGTATAACTTTGGGTAAGAGCAAGAGCTCTTGAATTTGGAGTACGTCGTCGATAAGCATTTAATCAAATTTGGATTTGTGACAAAGTGAGGGTGACCTGCAATGCTATGTGTGGGCGAATAGGCAAATTATAGTCAATTACGGGACGAGGAAAAACTTATTAGCAGGTCTGTTTATTTACGAGTGGTAAAATTTACGCGAAGGAAGATTTTCCAGTCGAAGAAGCGCTTTTCAAATGAAAACGGGATTAAATAACCTGACATTAAAACTCATTGTGTTAAACAAAGAAGTGTTTTTGTTTCTTTCTCGGATTGCTAACCGGAACGGCCAGCTCTTAAATTTTGGGCGTCGTCATTGGATTGGGCGGTAAATAAAATGTATACAGTATAAAGACAAATAATAATCGGTGCATTTACCCACAAGACCAGGTGAGTGAATTGAGCAAAATTTATATTCATACGGCGGAACATTGGCATTTTATTCCCGTGCGTAATCACGATCTCGAGTTTTACTTTCACGAAATTAAAGCCGGATTGCTGTGGTTAGCAATTAATATTCCAAAAGAAATTGACCCGTGAAGTACCAATGGCGTAGAGGTTCAATTTTAATGTATGCAAGTGATGTTTTCGACACTTGTAAATACGACTAAGCCGTTACGGTCCCTGACGTTTCTAGCAGAACTCGAGGATTTTGGCACATTGCTTTGCTAAAGACGTGGTTGTGAAAAGAAAGTGATTCTATTAGTACAACCGAATAGCAGTCGATTTGGAGAATATTTTCTGAAGTTGGGTTTGGGAGGGAATTAAGCCGTAGGGATGCGAAAGCGTCATTTTCGAAGCGCCACCAAAAGAAAAGCGGCGTGAGACCGTGCGGGCATCGGGTGCGTGGTCAAAAAATTTAAGTAAGTGCAATGGAACGTCGTAAAATAAACGTGAATTTGTCCCGTGGACCCTTTTCTAGGAATGTGGACGGTTGGTGTATGAACAGTAGGACATAAGCCAGCCTCAGGATTCACAATTTGCTTGCAGTTAATAATTAATCTTCCTTATCGAACTCGTTTTCTATTGGATTACGCAAATTGTGCAATCTTTTATATCCAAGAAAAAAGCCAAACTGCCTTCCTTTAAGCCTATTCCGCCTATTTCTCTTGTTTCGATGACCTTTTGAAAATACCGGGTGGTATAAAACATATTCTATTTTACTTAAAAATGGACGGCACTTCCCTGGTGTTCCCAAAATAAGGACGATTTTGGCCCTTTTATTAGGTAAGAAGCTTCCAAACAATTCAAAAGACCCCTTATCAGAGCCAGTAGGATAAGGCGAAGGGCCCGTTACAATTACTCAAATGTTTTCCGTGCCAAAAAGTGACAGATGGCTGACAATGTCATCGACGTTTTTTCATTCCATCCTTTACACGTTTATTTCAGTACTTTGGTTCACGAAAGGTCAGCAGTATGGCGATGGCGAGTTTGGAAGGAGAGTTTCCCTATACCAGTACACCTACGCCGCAGGAATCGTATACCACGTACGCAACAAACCGCCTCAGCTAATGTGCGGCGCAGCAATCATTCATCCGCTATGGGTGTTAACGGCGGCAAGATGCTTTCCTCAAGATGCCAGAATCGAAGACTACGAGGTGTTCGCGGGTGACGTTGAATATTTCAGCAAAAGTTCGAGTGAACAGCACCGTCGCATCTGGAATATCGTGTTTCATTCTAACTACACCACGTTCCCAGCTGAATTTAATATCGCGCTTGTCGAAGTGAGCAATCTAGCATTTAATCGTTTATGTCCAACCCAAATTGCAGCTCATTCAGCCATTTGACATCACCAACAGCGTGCGTAGTGGTTTTTTGCCTCAAGGACCTTTGCGTGAATATATGAATTGCAAAACGCTGGGGTAAGTGAAAATGACTTCTAAATTTTAGACATAACACTCGCATTGCAGCCTCAAAAACGAGTGGTGGATACCGACGCCCGTGCTGGTAGATGTGGATACAATTGCGAGACGCAGAGAAGAATGCTTACATCTAATCCAGTCACCTCAATGGTTGCTAGCAGCGCCGGTGTTCGATTATTGCCTCATCTCCAGCTCCATTAGCTCACGAGCACTTCGCGTAAGTTTCCGCGATGCCTGAAGCTGACAGCTAATTTGTAAACCACCATCAGGACCCTTTTCACGGAAACATAGGCGCGCCCTCAGTCTGCAATAACACAATACAAGCAATCACATCAGACTTGCCATTCCTTGATCTGTCGGGGCCTATTATTGTAACTGATGTCGGCAAGCACTTGGCGTGGATACGCTCCAACATAATAAAGCGGGAGCCAGCGCAGCAGTATTCCTATAACGCTCAAATCATGCGCTCACCATTGGGCGTGATAGTTCTCGTATTACAGATGTTATTATTAGCGACTTAGAAATAAATCTGATTTCACCTGACCAGGCAGCACACCGAAGGACCATCACCCTCTTTATTTCGTAACTCGATTCAGAGCCCGCTCCTTTCAAAAAAAGGATAGGACCCTGTTTAGCCTAAGTTGCTTGGCCGTCCTTGTTTCCAGATAACCGTCGGTCTCTGATCAAATTGTCTACTCGGTAGTAGAAGCCCTCTCTCCCACCCAATTTTCCTAATATACTCGCCGAGTTAAAAAAAAACAAGGTTCGGCTACACTCTTGATACATGTAAGGGTATAGCAGAAAGTTTGTCCCTCATGCCCCGGAAGAGCGGTCATTAGAACCGGCACAATCACTGCTATCTGAAAGCGCTTCATTCTATCGCACTTTAGTTTAGTTCTTTTTCACTATTGAACCTTTCCGAACCTCTGTCTCCACGTTTTTCGGGCACTAAGCGTGAAGCTGTCCAAGTCCAAGGAACAGTAATTGAAATGAGCGCAAAGTCGTCCGTGAGTCCAAAATCGAAAGCACGAATTCGAACAAACCGCGCAAATTATGAGCATGGAGATTTAGTATATACGACCATCAAAAAATTATTATAAAACTCTAGCGGACTTTTCCCACGAATAAAATAGAAGTTTAGAGTGAGAATCATTTAAAAATACCACTTCGAAAGCGCAAGTTTATTGAGTCAGTTTCGGTGTTTGCCAGGGAATATTGCGTGACCGGAAAGCTGGTTGAAATCAGATGAAATTGCATAAGATGAGGTAATCATACAAAATATCCAAAAAACTTTAGCGATATTCATTCCGGAGATTCAGGTTTCGTCCTGTATTGTTCACTTTTATGGGCCATCACATTGAAAAAGGCAGCACTGATTTGTAACCATGTTGGAATGGATGTAGTGGTCTAAGGACCAGTACGCCATTACTAATGTATGCATCCACGAGCTTCCTCGCCATTTTTAGAAGAAACGATGATAGGCCCATGGGGTTGTAATTTTTCACAATGTCATATTTGGCACGATCCGAGTTAGGTAGGTACACAACCCTTACCGGTCCCCAACATTCGGGGATATACACCAAAGCCAGCCAACAAGAGAAAGAGCAGCGTTACAGGCCCTTCTGCAGAAGAGCCGGGAATGTCCCGTCCGGTCCTGCACTCTTAGATAGTCTGAACGTGTTGACCGCCTATCTCCAAGAGATCCGTCGGTAACACCGACCCGGGAAGGTCCTTTTGGTGTGCCCGAAGTCATGTAGCAGTGTTTTTCCAGGAGATAATATGTGTATGTACGCACGGAAGCCTCAGTGTCCTCATGTTGTACCCCGAGTCCTTCAAAAGGTACTTTTACGAAGTTTTTGGAAGACCCTCTATGTTACCACAGGAAGTGTTCCAAGATCCTGGCTTAGACCTTTGAACATGGTCCTTATACCTGCGATCTTAAGATCTCTCCAGTCCGCAGGCAGATTATTTCGCCATTAAGGCGTCGCTTACTAATGTGGTTGCCTCTTTCACCTGCCCTGCTTTCCAAACTGAGCAGTTCCAACCACACAGTTTCGCCACATAGCAGTTCCAGTCAGTGGATGGAGGATCTTGAAATCTACAGGGCCGCAGTGGGATGTCAGGTTTAGTTGGAAAACAATGTGCCTGTGGTCCGAAAGGGACGGTTCATCAAACATCTTCCAACTCGTGATCTCGTAAGGTATTGAAGAGGAGTCCAAACAACAAAGGATTTAGACTGTTCATATCAGTTGTTTGCTAGCACTCCAGACACCCCGCAAAATGGTGTGCGTTTGCATCAAAGCCAACCACAGGAGGGAACCCACTATTTCGACCTCGACCTGGCTCTTATCTCTTACGTGTCCTCTGTAATTGTGAATCCAAGGTTCTTGTTGTTGACGGCTTCTTGTCCTTTTACTTTGAGAAAAGATACTTCCACTGTGCTTTATTGGTCTATGGAAATTTAGTTCCCACCATTACGTACTCGTCCTGTCCTTCCCGCCATTTCGTTTCGAAACCGATCATTCTCTTCTCGTCTCTATCTAAGAGGCATAGCCTACAATTACAAATTTTACGGCACCTTTTGTTTTAAACCTTTTTCTTTTGTTATGACTCTCAAATGATCTGTTCTATTGCTAACTGCACTGCTAGCAGTTCCCAAAATGTTGCTTTAAAATGCTTGAATCTGCTGGGTGCAGGGACCCGGACCGGACCGAAGCAGAACCGAAAACCAGAGCGAAACCGGTATGTTTTCAGGACAGAGAACCGAACCGAAACCGTTATTCCTTCACAAATGGAAACTTATTGAGAACCGGAACCCTTTTTTTCGGTTTATTAGGGTTCTTAACAGGTTATTGGAAGTTGAAAGACGCGCCAAAAAATACGGCCTGAAAATTGATAAAATATTACTCTCTGATTGCCATCGGTGGATTATAAATTTTTTGATAAGGTGTCGAAATTGGAGGAAGTACGGGTGGGGGTGGCGATAATTTAGCCACTACTGTAAATTTAAACAATAAACGGAGGGGTGAGATTAAAAATAAAAAACAATACTCCATACATAATTTTTTTTATATAAGTTTTTGTACATTTTTTCTGTTTTTTATCCATAATCTAAGTTTAAATATATATTTCCCTCTTCCTCCTTTATTCCCCTTGTCGTTGCAAATTAGCAACACTGACGATACGTCACGTCAGGGCCATAGCCAGTGGGGGGAAGAGCGGGCAAAGCAAAGAAACTTTTGTAATAAACACCTTTCCAATAACTTAATAAACAAAGGCTTTTATCTTTTTTTTTTATCTCCCAGTTTTATTTATAATCTGTCCTAGAACATTAAGTAAATGTAATAGCAACAATAATGCTTTAACACAACAATGCATTAATGCATTAATAACATGTAGGCAGTTTTCCATTAAATCGTGCCTCTGATTTTATCTAAAAGTAAAAAAAATGTAAATTTTACCCATAACTTTTGTTTTGTTTTTAATTTATGGGCAAAAGTTGCATTTTTTTTTAATTGTTAGATAAAAGGCTGTAATTTCTTTGTTTATTAAGTTATCGGAAATGTGTTTATTACAAATAATGTTTCATAAGGCCAATAAAAGAAGATATCGGAACTATCGATAACTTTATTTTTTTCAATTGAACCCCCTGTATATTATTTTGATCTAAACAGACAGAATAGTAAATTCTCTTTCAAAACCAGGGATGACATTTACAAAAAAGATTCAAAAAAATGATTAAAAAGGTTAAAAACAATTAAAAAAATACACCTTTTACACAATGTTGTTAATTTTTTTATCGTTTTCGCATTTAAAAAACGAGGTTTGGTCCGATAAGTTTTTTACCGGACCCCGTATACTTATTTTGAAAACAGCAATCATTGCAAAGAAACTTTTTTAACACAACACAATTTTGCCCATAACTCAAAAACAAAAATATGCATTTTTTTAATTTGCGTTATGCTACCAAATTTTGCGCACTGTATTTTCTAAAAAATACGAATTTTTACAGGGGGTGATATTTGGCTACGGTCCTGGATCATGTTTTGGTACCCATGACTTTTTACTTCGCTTTCACACCTATTAATTAACAAATCAAGTTGTTATAATGAGTTTTTTTAATGCCATACTTTCTAAAAAAAGAATAAAACCGAAAAGAAGCGTTATGGATCAAAACAAAGCGTAGAACCGAACCGTTATTTTTTTAGAACCGAAACCGGATCGGAACCGTAAATATTTTCGTTTAAATATAAAGAGAACCGGAACCGATATTTCATTTAGGTCCGGGTCGGGTTCCTGGCTGGGTATTGGTTTTCTTGGTGCAGTTCCATTTTTAGACACAAGCGACCTGTTATAAATTTTAACTGAAGTGACGGGAACCTGAGTTCCTAATTCGTAAGGTGGATACCGGAGTAGTATCTGCAGGGGCACCTTTAAAAAAGCATTATGCGGGTCATTCTATAATTGGGCGAAGTCCTGTTGAGGGCCCATAGCTCATAAATAAATAACTAAATAAATGAGTAAATAAATAAATAAATAAATAAATTGGCAATTTGTAAATACTTTAGGAAAGAAATTGAAAAAGGCCACAGGAGAGCACCGTTCAAAAACATTTCCTATTCAAAAAATTAGTCTGGCCATTCAGCGCGGCAATGCCGCTAGTATTATGGGCACTTTCCCTTCTACAATATCTTTAGATGAAATTTTCTTCCTCTCTTAAATCTTGAAACCTTTTTTTTTATTAAATACATGTAAGTTATATTATATATGAAATTCTAGTGACTTTAATAAATAAATAAATAAATACATAAATGAGTAAATAAATAAATAAATAAATCTTCCAAAGAAGCAGACCCAGAATTGAACCTTCGAGGGCGCCTCTGTAATCTACATTATGTGTTTTCCAATTAATGGCAGTTCGACTTATTCTAAAGGTAGCTAGATACTCTTAACGTGACTACCAAAGATAATCACAGCAACAAGATGGACGATTCAGTCACAGTTGATGACTAAAAGAGCGCAGTCGTTCTGACCTTCTCTGATTCTTTCTTGGAAATCAGCAGGATCTCGGCCACCTTGGATCTCTCCATTGCTACCATACCTAAAAACACCTGGAATTTAAAACTTGGTTGAGATGACTCATCGAAAGTGCCTGACAAGCTTGTAAGATGGAAACATGATGGTTAGATCCGTTACTGAGGTTTGGAAAAACTTCAAGTTACCCGTCGCCATCAACAGATTCTTCCATCTCCCAGTTCAGGTACGACTACCTCCGTGGAGAAGAAAAACAACTCATCCAAAATATTGACCAGGATTCGCCTTGTTGAGAACTGCATTCGTGCTTAACAGATTCGCATCATTATCACATGCGCTAAATAACCCATAGATTTTTAACACATTTATCTCAAAGGTCACCGCCATATCTCCCAAACAAACTTTTAATGTGCTGTTCTATTATTATTGTTCAAACATGGCCAATGAACAGTCGTACTTGGAGACCAAAGCGAAAAATCCTCCCGTCTTGCGTAAGTAGCAAAACCGGCGCAAGAATTCCATTAACATTTTCAGGCAAACGGTACGGAACAAGACACACTCAGGCCGTCTTACTCTTTCTCATAACGGCCATCGAGTTTGGAACCCGAATTAATCTACCCGTCGCCATCGTCGCGATGACGACGACCAACTCCACCTCAAACCCCGACGTACCGGTAAATAACGACGGATGTTAACCTATAATTAGCGCGCTTCTATAGACGTACATCTGGAGCTGGGCCGATCATAGCGTGGTGCTATCATCGTACTATTGGGGTTATGTGCCACCGGGTCTAATCGCCGGTCATTTGGTAGCGCGATTTGGCGCGAAATGGTTTTTGGCACTGTCGGGACTGGGAGGTGCATTATGCGCGATTCTAATTCCTGTCCTGGCCCCTTTCGGCTCCTGGACGGTGATGCTATGTAGATTGGGCCAGGGTGTTTGCCATGGGCTTTTATGTCCGTGTTGTCATAGTATGCTAGCGAAATGGGTTCCTAAATGCGAAAGAGCGCGTTTATCTGCATTTGTCTACGGGGGTAAGTGGTTGCTGCTGTTGTGCAGCGTCATCAACTGATGTTACAGGAGGATCGCTGGGGATGGTGTTGTCGTTTGCTCTGAGTGGGTGGATGTGCGGTAGTTGGTTAGGCTGGCCGCTTAGCTTTTACGCGCATGGGTTGGTTGGACTGATCTGGTCCATGGTTTGGATTTTTGTTGGTAAAGGAAGCCCTGCTGAGCATAAGGGAATTAGTGGTGAAGAACGCATGTACATTGAAGCCTCAATAGGCACTGGAGAACCAATACAAGTTACTTCAACTCCATGGAGTTCAATCTTCAAGTCATTTCCAATGTGGGCGATATTGATCGGTAGCTTTGGACAAGTATGGGTCTTGACCACTTTGATGACTAACATCCCAACGTATATAGCAAATGTCCTACGTTTCCAAATTGAGGAGGTATTACCCACCTAACTAATATACTTGAATTAACACTATTTTCAGAATGGACTAATCTCTGGCGGTCCATTTCTACTTTTCTGGATTTGTAGCTTCGTTTGGAGCTACCTCATTGACTTTATCATAACACGCCGAGCTGTGTCTACTGGTACGGCACGGAAGATTGCGACGGGAGTGTGTAAGGTCCTCGGACTTGCATCTTTAGCTATTGGCTTTACTTTCAGCGCTGTACACCCCAGGGATCGGTCTTCTTGTGATCGGGTTAATAAGCGGTTTAAATGTTGATGTTACCATCACAACTTTAGTCATCATGTTTGTTTCTGTTGGGATTTCATCAGGTTTCTTAAGTGGACTTCAAGTAAACCACATCGACTTGTCACCCATACACGCGAGCACGCTAGTTGGACTTACAAACGGTGCCGCAAATATTCTCTCGATAGTCGCACCGCTAATTGTACACTTAATCGTCGTGGAAGCTACCAATCCCGCACAATGGGCGGTGTTATTCTATATTGCATCGGCCATATGCGTGACTTGCACGACCTTCTATGTCGTTTTTGCTTCGGGTGAAATTCAATCGTGGAACGGCCACCAAATTGACTGTATAAGTACTCAAAAAGAGCAAGCGAGAATTTTAGACGAAGCAGTTGGGTTGGAGGATGTTCAGCTAATGACTTAAGTTATTTGAAATTGTTTGTATTTACGACGTTTGGATAAAGTAACCGAACTATAATTTTATGAAACTTGAAAATTGTCCCCTTCCTTATACTACTCCGTTCCATTCGGATTTCCAATGGTGGAAGCCCTGCCCTGCTGCAGATTTATGCTTTGCGATTTCTGTCCAACGCTTTCCAAAGTCTCCAATCATGAAGCGATTTATCCTTTAGGAACGGGAAAAGTCATACGTGGACAAACCAACCGCTCTTTGGTGAATAACGTAGGAATAACGAAGTTATAATTTTGAATCCTTGCCACGGCCGTCTGAATTCAAAAGTGCGCCCTCTGCCAATATCTGCAATCAGATAAAAACACAAAACAAAAGAAACAGAGACAAAAGATTACGGCACGAGCGCATACTTTTTCTAACAAAACAGCAACGCACACGTTAAAGACCAACAAAGGGGAAAGTACAGAAAGGTACATTCAGATGACCTCTAGTGGAAGAATAAGAAACTATGAAATGGCGTTTTCTGAAATAGATGGTTTCACTATGGTACAAAGTATTGCCCTTCTCAAAGGGATGTTCCCATAAAACTGGATAATAGAATACTAAACATGAATTTCCGGAAGGAATATCGCTGAAAAAGTCTCACAATATTCCATCGAAACTGACTCAATATACTCTCGCTTTCGAAGTGGAATTTTTAAATGATCCTAACTGTCACCGGCAAGTCCGCTGGATCTTTTATAATTTTTTGATGGTAACTCTTCCATACTTATAATTTGCGGGCTTTGCTCGAATTTCAGCCTTCTATTTGAACTGACGGACGGCTTTGGTGCTCGTTTCAATTACGGTTCCACGGAGGCTCAAATGCAAATTGAAAGAATGTCGGTCCCCTGTTGACATGTTCACGTTTAGTGCCCAAAAAACGGACCCTGATCCTTAATTTCTCATCTTTAATCGTGAACCAATAGACTGCGCCTACTTGAGCCAATCACGCACATATAAAAGCCATCAATCACCAGATTTCAAAATGGCCGAGTTCGTTGTTCTCACTCTACTCCATGAGATCGTGCCAAACAAATCTGAATCAACTGTTTTTGTCATGTAGAATACATTGAGATTGTCTTACCTCCAGTCTGATTGGCCCCAGTAACTTTACCCAAGCACTTAACTGCTCACGACCCATCCGGTAAGAATTGACCCACAATTTTTTAAGAATTAAATAACCTTAAAATTTTGAAAATATTCTTCTGGAAAAACACTGCCACGTGACTTCGGACCCACCACCAAAGGTGCTACCCGGGTCGGTGTAAAACTGGAGTCTGGAATGTAGGCCGGGGGGTTACCGAATGGAGGTCAACACGTTCAGCCCATGCGGGATCGGACGGGATATTCCCGGCTCTTCTGCAGAAGGACTTGTAACCGCTGCTCTTCCATTTATTACACCTCCTTTAGAGCCTCTCAGGCTTTAGCATTGATGGATTCGCGCCATGCTCGGAAGCAGGGTCATTATATCCTTAATTGGACGACGGACGGACGGAGGTGAGCTGCTCGATCACTAGAGGTTTTCCGCAGGGTGGAGTGTTGTCTCCACTGCTGTGGAATCCTCTGCACTCTGAGCGAGGACGAAGCGTATACACAGGAATGCGCCGGTGATCGCGCGATCTTCTTAACTGGTGGATAGGTGGTAGTAGCCACGCTCCCTCCCCCCACCCGTTAATTAAAAAAAGACCGAGTTCGTTCTATTTATCTTGATGGATTCACTCTTCCAATACGGCGACTGCGTCTGACCAGGTGACTGAGATATTCGAGAGTTATCATAGACTTCCGCCTGACCTGGAAAGGGTACATTGAGCGATTAAGCAAAAAGTCCCCTGCATGTGTATGGGCACGTAGAAGGGCTTTTAGCTGTATGTACATGGAGCCTGAACTCTCGACTGGTATATTAATTTTACACTGTAGTGATGAGGCCAATAATACTGTACTACTGGTGGGCTACTATGAGCAGGACAACGGCTAGGAAAGGTTTTATTTTATTTTATTTTATTTTATTTTATTTTATTTTATTTTATTTTATTTTATTTTATTTTATTTTATTTTATTTTATTTTATTTTATTTTATTTTTTATTTTTTATTTTTTATTTTTTATTTTTTATTTTATTTTATTTTATTTTATTTTATTTTATTTTATTTTGCCTTTATTTTTGAGTGGGCGGGGTTTCAGCCAAGGCTGCTCTATCAAACCAACCCACTATACATTTACAAATATCCATGCCCGAACCTGGATTCGAACCAGGGACCCTTAGCACCACAGTCCTGCTTTAACTGAACTGCGCCACACGGGCCGGCTTCGGAGACTCACGTACCTAGGAGTCACTGGAGCTATTGAAATCAAACCAACGTTGGTCATAGGGGCACTTCTGAGATTAGAGCCTTACACTTAGCTGTGGAGGCAGAGTCTCGGAAGGGTTCAATACGGCTAAACGATTGGGTTAGGAGGAGTGGGAGGATCGAGGCAGCCTTAGGCACGGGCGGATCCGAGAGGAACACCTCAGATCCGATACCCTCCTCACAAGAAGGGATGTGATCCGGGGTGTCTTACTAACACCGAGGAGTTACAACGTGCCTCTCCCGGATCGGGAGCAATGGCCGAACTCAGATTTCCCGTTCTTGAAACCTAAGGTCCATGTGGTTTATGGACCGGTTTCTAACGGAAAGGGGAACGGGCATGGGTCGCGAAGGCAGTGGTGTGGTCTTTCGCCGGGCCCGAGCCTACCCTAAAAAAGCCAGGATCAAGGTGATCAGTCAATTCCAGGGTGAGTGGCAACTAGCAGCCGGACTCAGACAGCTTATTTAACAAGGCCCCTTTGGCAAATGTGAGTCTTCCAAGCGTATAAAACTGAAGAGAAACCAGATTAAGAAGATTACCAGTGGCCTTAAGGGGCGCTGGATGGTCAACTATCAGTTACACAACATTGGGCTTCTAGGAAAGCCCACGTGCAGATTCTGTGACGAGGCAGTAGAAACAACCGAACATGTGGTTTGTCACTAGAACGCCTTGATCACAGACAGACATCAGATCTATAGTATTAGATCCTTGGCGACAGTTATCTGGAACCTGGGAGGGTGAACCAACTTACGCTAAACACTAAACAGGGTACTATCCTTTCTTGAGAAGAACGGGCTTCGAACGGCTTTGGTGTTCCTAAGTGCTGGCTGGTCGGCCTCCCCTATGAATAGAATAGAATAGAAGCAATCCAATGAATTCTCTTTATTATTGTTAATACCCTACGCTCCTGTGTAATGTAGCAATTGGGCGCTTAAGGCTTAGAAACATTTGGTTTTGGATTTACAAACTTGCGAGTATAGGAAATTTTATACTGGTACCGCTACATAGTGAAAAATAACGAAACTAAAATGCGAAAGAATGAAGCGCTTTCAGATAGCAGTGAGTGTGCCGGTTCTAATGACCGCTCTTCCGGAGCATGAGGAGCAAACTTTCTGCTATAATACCCTTACTTGCATCAAAAACGTAGCCGAACCTTGTTTTTTTTTTAACTCGGCGAGTATATTAGGAAAATTGGGTGGGAGAGAGTGATTCTCCGCTGAAAGTTTCACAACCAAATTCGTGTAATCGAGATAGGTATACGCAAGATTTAACATCTGCGTAGTTGTACGTGGTATTTTTACTGCAAAAGTTGAAGTTAATTGCTAGAAAGTTGCCATTTTGACAAAATTACAGGCCGTGTGTGCTTTTAAATCCACTGTTGAGTTGCCATTACGAGTAAATAAATAAACTAAGGTGCAAATCTATGCAAACGGGAAATTAATTTAGTTGTGCAGAGGAATCGACCGGCTGGCTGAATTATTTTCAATCGTGAACAAATGTATGAAATGTACGTGAGTGAAGATTTTCGTCTTATCGCGGGATTGTTAGATGTTAATCCCGCGGGATCCCGGTATTTGCGGAATCCCGCAAAACTAAATAAATTGCCAAATAAGCAATTCTGTGCGGTTAACTTCTGTATTAAAATAAATCGCTAATTATCACAATATTTAACAAAAAAGTTCCTTCAGACTAACTTAGAACTCAAAAAAAACCTCACCTGTAAAGCACAAAAAGGTGAACTTCTAAAGTGCCTCAAAAATCATAGTATATTTTTAACAAAAAAAGTTTAACAATTATTTAAAAAATAACTTCTTTGTTATGCGTTTCATTAACAAAGTAAACAGAGTCGTCCCCTTGGTCGACAAATTCCTCAGTCCCGCGGGATCCCGCTCCATTTATGTGCGGATCCCGCGATCCCGGTATTGCATTCCCTAGATTCGCGTGATCGTGTTTAAGTAAGTTTTTCCACGAAATCATTGGGGCAAACGTACAGATCGTTTCATTGCGTTCATACTTGAAATGGTTAGTTAAGATAAAAAACAAGTGTGTTAACCCAATTTGTGCGCAGTTTCTAGAATCTGGATTAAACGATTACCGGTAAAAAGTTTAAAGACGAATAATTAGTGTTTTGCTAGCTTTTAAAACCCTAACTATAAAAATGGCAGCGAGTGGGGCGGCCGGAACCTCACCAATCGCTCCGATCAATGTATTACACGGCTATTATTTTGTCCACAACTGTATTTCTGGTCTGCTTCTTACAAGGTGATACGTAATTCAATAAATATCTACTTTATTGCCAACAAGGCACTTCCAAGAGCTTTCAAATTCTATGTAGACATTGATCGGCGCACCTTCCCGTAATCCACCACTGAGTTTTTTAATGCCCGAACCTCCCAGCACACGAGTTTATTATTTTCTTATTACGACTGTTTGCTCTGTTAACCCAAAATCTGAACTAACCTCGCTATATCGTTGCCCAAGACCAAATGCATAGGTACTACAAATCTCCTCGTAAGGAACCATTTTGTCTTTCCTGATTAACTAACACCCACAAAATGGTTTCTTGTCTTTGAAACACGGCCAATCTTACTTGTTGATTCGCTTTATTCATTTTTCCACTAACAATTAAACAAAAGCTAAGGTAATAAATCAAATCCCACGTAGTTCTGAAATATGCCGATTCTGCATTTCTCTCACTACTTAATGACGCTTATTTGGGGTTTGGAGTAGATAGGGCAATATTAAGATACCAACTTTAGCTTTATTTACGACATCTCGTCTCCAGACATCCGGAACCCATTATGAAAACAATGCTCTGCAAAAATTAAAATCCGCAAAAAGGACAATCTTCAATTCCACCAAATGGTTACAGATTTATTGTTGAAATTCCACTGGTCACATAATTTATTGGCCCTTTAAATTTCGACACCATGTAAATTTTCTATGATATGTAGTGCCTAGGCTGATCTAAACCTTGAAATAAAATAATCAACCTGACATACCTCTGTAAAATTCGAAGAAATAAAATCTAAATGTAGAGCAACCGTTACACCACATGAAAAGCAAGTATGACAGGGGTTGGATTAGAACTTGAGGAAATCAAAGGATATATTATGAAACACAATTTGAACAGGAGTTTGAGATAGATGGTTATCGATTATTTCAGGTCAGATGCGAATTATTAACTGCGATGACCATCCCGGCACCGATTTCCCGGCGACCATCTCTAAACCCGGCGATGGGCAATCCCGGCTTCGGTCGTCCCAGTAATTTGAAACGGAGGGATGGAAAACATTTAAGACGCGGTAAACATATGAAGCAAATTCTTGTTTATCATATTGAAACAATTCACCGGAATTAAGTTTTCTGATTTGCTGTCTTTGCTTTCGGTAGCAAATTTGACATCCGCTTCTAAAGCATATCATTATTTATGTAAAAAAAAAAAACAAAAGAGGAATGAGGTTGAACAGACGGCGTTAGGAAAGTGTCCATTGCCGAGATAACCGATGCCGGGAAAGCAATAGTTTCGAGATAAATCGTCGCCCGGTTTAAAGCGCCGGGATGACCGATGCCTGGATAGTAATGTCGCCGGGATGGGATGCACTGGCCTGTCAGTGTTAGAAGCGAGACCCGTATGGCGTAATGACACACATGTGCTTAATAACAGAGAAAATGTCAAGCGTAATAATCACAAAGGTCAACGCGTTATCTCTCTCTGATTTGATGCGACTGCTAGCAGTGTGTTGCCTCACGTTCAACTTAAATGACCACAGAAGAATCTTACGCTTTGGACACCGTAGCGAAAGACCCGCCCACGTTGCGTGAGTAGCAACACTAACACGTGACCTAAATTAACACTCAAAAATTTTCGCAGGGAAATGGTACGGGACGAGACACACGCAGATACTCCTTCTCTTTCTTATCAGCGCCATCGAGTTTGGAACTCGGATCCATCTCTCCGTCGCCATCGTCGCGATGACAACGGCCAACTCCAGCGCAAACCCCGACGTATCGGTAAATAACGGCGGACGTTAACGCATAATTAGCGCGCTTCCACAGACCTACAACTGGAGCTGGACCGATCATAGCGTGGTGTTGTCCTCGTACTATTGGGGTTACGTGCCGCCGCAATTAATCGCCGGTCACTTGGTGGGGCGATTCGGTGCGAAATGGTTTCTGTTGCTGTCGGCATTCGGCGGTTCCCTGTGCGCAATTATTATTCCGTTTTTAGCCGCTTTTGGCCCTTGGACGGTGGTGGTCTCCAGAGTGGTTCAGGGAATTTGCCACGGATTTTTATGTCCGTGTTGTCATAGTATGCTGGCGCAATGGGTGCCAAAATTCGAAAGGGCTCGACTAACTGCATTTGTTTACGCTGGTAACTGAGGTGGGGGTCGCTATTTCAGAGAATTATAGAGTAGTCTTGCAGGTGGACCGTTGGGGATGGTGCTGTCGTTGGCTCTGAGTGGGTGGATGTGCGGTTGTTGGCTGGGTTGGCCGCTTAGCTTTTATGCGCACGGTTTGGTTGGATTAATCTGGTCCATACTCTGGATTTTTGTTGGCAGAGGAAGCCCTGCTGAGCATCAAGGAATTAGTCGTGAAGAACGCATATACATCGAAACCTCAATAGACGCTGGAGATAAAATACGCGTTACCTCCACTCCATGGAGGTCGATCTTCACGTCACTACCAGTCTGGGCGATACTGGTGGGTAGTTGTGGAGAGGTTTGGGTATTGACAACCTTGATGACTAACATCCCGACGTTCATGGCAAATGTCTTGCATTTCGAAATTGAGGAGGTAACAGCCAATCAAGTACGAAGTTGAACTAAATCGTTACTTTCAGAATGGGTTAATATCCGCTGGTCCATTTCTAGTTTTCTGGATTTGTAGCTTCGGTTGGGGTTACCTCATCGACTTTATCATTACACGTGGAATTGTGTCTACTAGTACGGCACGGAAGATTGCGACGGGAGTTGGTAAGTTCTCCACCCCTACAGCCTTTGATATTGATTCAGAATTTTCAGCTCTCTACACTCCAGGAATCGGCCTTTTTGCTATGGGGTTAATAAGCGGCCTTAATTTCGACGTCACCGCCATAACGTTGGTCATCCTCTTTGTTTCTGTTGGAATTGCATCCGGTTTCCTAAGTGGACTTCAAGTAAACCACATAGACTTGTCACCCATACACGCGAGCACGCTGATTGGGCTTACGAATGGTACCGCAAATATTCTCTCCGTGGTCGCACCGTTAATTGTGCACTTAATCGTCGTGGAAGCTACCGATCCCGCACAATGGGGCGTGTTATTCTATATTGCATCGGCCATATGCGTAACCTGCACGACCTTTTATGTTATTTTTTCTTCGGGTGAAACTCAAACATGGAACGGCACTGACACCAATTCAAGTAGTCAAAAACACCAGGCAAGAAGTGCACCCGAACAAGTTAGGCTTGAGCCTATTTGAAAAATATTTTTTTTAATTATGATATATTAATTTTATTATATACAGATTAGTAGTTAAACTGCCCCACACAATTTTTGTAAACTTGTATACATTTTCAGTTAAAACTAAATGAAAACTTGACAGGCAAAGCAAAAATCATCGGGCAATGAACTTTTTTATTTATCTCAACTGCATTCAACCTGGTTTTCTGCTTCCGTCATACGGATTGTTATTAAAGCGCTTGAAAGGCTAAGCGAATTCAAAGCTAAACACCGAAAATGGTTAGTGTATCAGTATCGTATCAGTGAATTCTGTGGATTTTCCGGAATTAAATTAACCCAAGGTCTTCTTGAATTTGGGCTCGCTGACAGTTTTCATTTTTTCGCCAACTTCTACTTTTTTCTCAGTTTGTTGCTCCCATGATTAAAAAATTCGAGCAGAGGATCTGTACTCTCAACTACTCCTAATTTCAAGGTAGGTAGAGGTTAAATTTTGATACTCCACGAAAGAGATTCCTATTGCAGAATATAGGTAGGTACCTATAAACAAGAGATTTTATTTAAAATATACTTTATGTTAATGAATACAATGTTGCTTGTCCCTCTAAGCAATATTAATCAAAGAAAAATTGAAATCGGTTACGTAAAAATTTTATTGGTAATAAGTGTCCTCCGTTAAATGTCGCCTGCTGTCGTCCCCATACCTTGAACTTAAAGCCCTTCCTAATTCCGCACTGGTTCGTGCTTCTCCCAAAACCAGGATTTCACCAAAAACTGTTTCCGATACCTTTACCAGAACTAAACGACCAGATATTAATCCATGTCTGTACATCAGGAGTTTTAGATGCGTTCTGGCCACGCCTTTCAATTCGAATAAAATTGACCCTCCAGCTGTTGACCGACTGTAGACTTCTCGATGACTGTTTCTATGTAGAAGTGAAATTGGCTCCGGAGTTTCTTTCTGCACGGACCGCTTATAGAATCTTCTAGGTGTTACGGATGAGTTTGTCGACTGAGCGACCCTGCTATTGGTCAACGCGGCTCGTCTACAGCGAGCCGTTTCCAGCGTAGCCCAACGCTCGCCTGCTGGTGAAAGCCGCACACATATCTCCACATGACGCATCCCGAAGTGCGATAGTAGGTCACGGAGAATTAGGGTAGTCCAACGATTAAGTCCAGGCTGAATACCGAGTTCTATAACCGCGACCAAAACAACGAACCCGGCCTTCTTTTCTTCAGCGGAAGGCCCAGCTCGCTACACGGTTGCGCATCGAAATAGACGAGCACATAACAGTGTTCGCGGGCCTACTGCATCCCAGGATGCAACCGTTTATGTTCTCCACAAAGTGATCGAGATGCTGCAGTTTTTGGAGGTAATCGGAGCAGACACTCGGCCTTCCGGCGCCAACCCTCCCAAGAGACAAGCTTCTGCCATTACCGTCCCCAGCGTCGCTTCCATCGGAGTCTGCTCCGTGGGCCAAGCATCACGCCAGGGAAACGCCAGGATACCGCACTCTCTCCGGTCGTATACCACCAAATACAGGAGCCACCGTAACTAGGGCTGTCAAATATAGCCACGAAACTTTGGGGGGTCGCCCTCGACGTCCTTAGCAGCACCGAACTTCAATTCGTAATAGAGGGGACCAAGTAACAGGGAACCTTTCTGTAGATCACGGTCGCCGATGTGTCTACTGGTGCAAAAAAACGTCGTCACATCACTCCCTGAGCCCGCTCCGAGCCGAGAAATACACGCCAAAGATCGAAGAGCTTCACCATCGCCTTTACCATGCACAAAATTCGAATACACAGTACTACGCGTTTCCGCTTGCGGCTTTGGTGGGACTCACTGGCCAAGAAGGCGATCATTGCCCAGGAGGTCGAAACAATGCTGGCCTACCGCATTATTAAACGCAGAACCTCCATCTACCCGTCCCCAATCTTCATTGCCTAAAAGACGGGCTGTAATGTTCGTTTCTGCGTGGACTACGACATGTTGAATTGCTGCTCCCTACCATTTATCCATGAGACACTTAGAGAACTGAGGATAGCGATGGTGTTATCCACGCTGGACCTCAAAATTGGATACTGGCCCTCTCGCACCTTAGTCTCGCCGCCTTTTCGACTCGCGACGGCACCTGCTACCAGGTTCGGGTGATGCCGTTTGGATTAAAGAATGGGGCATCCACCTTTCGGAAGTTAATGACGCAGGAGGTACTGCCGGGGATCCTAGAAAAAACACTTCAACCACCAGAGGATAGTGATGGAGCGGCTCCAACAACACCACCTGCACTTCGCACAAGACAAGTGCCGTTTTGGGGTACATCCATGACGTATCTGGGCCACGTCTTTATCACGGCAGATCCCAACCGGCCCCTCCCAGAACAAGTGGAAGTCCTCTGCAGTGCGTCTAGGACCACAACCCACCAGCAGTTCCTCAGCTCCTGGAAGACCGACGATTCACGCCACGTACGGACAGTCAAGCGCTTTTCTGGCTGGGTAGAACCACGAACCAAAGACGACCGCAGTGAACGCACCCGCTGGGCCCTCCTCCTCCAGGAGTTAAGTTACGACCTCCAACACTGTTCCGCTAAGCACAACTATCAGATCACCTTTCCCGATATTCCAACGACACTACCATCGCCAACGACGTAGACGAAGAACTACTGACGCTACCGTCACCCGACTTACGCCCCATCATCAATCAAGTCGAAATGGCCACACTCGTCGAACACGTCTGGGATAACCAGAAGACCAACCTCGACGCTTAACAGGGGCGACTCCGCAACGAAGACCCCGCCAACAGGAGATCCTGCGGGAGTGCGCCATCCACGAGGGGCACCTCTACAAACACAGTGCTCGTGGCCGGCTGATCGGTTTCCCCAGGGAAAGTCTTGTACGCCTACCACGACGCTCCCACCGTCGGGCACCCAGGAATCGATGAAACCGTCAGGGCCATCTCTCAAACTGATTACTTCTCTAAGTTGGAAGGTAGGGCTCGCAACTACATTCGCAGTTTCTGGATCTGCACCGTTGTAAAGAGGGGCCCAGGACCTTCCGATCTAGGCAACCCGCGCTTCCCTGGGAGTCCGTGTCGGTTGGTCTAAAAGGACCGTACACCACCACATCCACGTACCGGTTTCCCCCAGATCTTGGTCAAAACGGATTTGTTCAGCATGTGGGTGGAAGCCTTTCCGTTGCGACAAGCTCGAACTCGGGCGTCACCAACGCAACGGCACGCAATTTACCTCCGTTACGTGGGACGCAAATGGGGTTGTATGCACTGGACCATGTCTATTTGGCACCCCCAAGCCAACCCAATAGAACGAAAGAATCAAAAGGTGAAAAGAGGGCTGCGCACGGAAAACCTCCCCTCTTAAGCTACGAGCTGACTAGACCGGGAGAGTGGCGAACGAGAATCCACCTCAACCCACGGGCGATGACCGCCAGGAAGTCATGCGACAGGTACATCTAAACCAACACCGTTACAAGAGACGTTAAGCCAACTACGGTCCCGCGGTCACTCAGTATCCAGTAGGGGCGCGGGTAATGGTGATGAACCGTGACCGAACAACCGGGAGCTTCCCCTCCAAATGGACGAGACCCCACACCATAGAAGCCCTGGCTGGAACCAACACCGTTCGGATTACTGACCGCCCAGAAGCTAATGACGCAGGAGGCGCCCTCGGTGATTCTGAGGGGATTCGCCATGGTATACCATGACCATTGTTGTGTATTCAAACTCATGGAATGAACATCTCGACCACTGCAGTTTCTTGTGCCTTAGAAATTGACTTTGCGACTAATAACACAAAAACAATCGGCCCTGCTATAAATCAGATCTCAAAATATTCCCCGCGAATTACAGAACTATGCACAGTTGTTCTCCAGAACACTGGAAACGGTATGCTCGCCTTTTTTGGACGAATTAAAGACTACCCACTACTACTCACAGCCTGCGCTTTATTCAAAATGCATGTAGTTGTCGCTCTTATCTCCAGACATACTTTCGTTCAAGTTTACTATGGAGCGGTATATGCGAAAATGTGCCTATATGAAATCGTGATCACAAAAAATAATTCTTAAAACTGCAAAGCGGCCACCCGTTAGAAACCGTACTCAATTATACACCCAAATAAAGGCCTACATTAAAATTTTGAATTTGGTTTTGAGGAATAAGCTCTAAGTTCCAATAAAATTCGAACTTGGAGTTCTCAGAATTTGCAGTTCACTGTCGATGCGAAGATGATTTAATCCCTAACCAAAAAATTAGTGAATTGCATCCCTTTGAAGCAGAAATACAAAATTGTAGAGGTTTGATACGCAGCTCTGTATTTTTGAAAGTTACCTCAATTTTTAGAGAAAAGCCGCTAACATACTCCAATGCTGTTCAAATTTGGAGAAAGAGCCGTGAGCCTGAATTTTACAGTCCAATGACCTAAATTTTTCGCCGTTCTAAAAAGCAAATCTGAAATCTGAAAACAAGACACCGTCAGAAAGTGACCGAGAACGATAGCAGAAAGGGCATTCAAGAGATTTTGAAAAGACATGCCAGTCAAGCATGCAAATCTCCCTCCAGTAGTTGCCAATTTATAAACGGAACCATGTCAGTAGGTCGTACTTAACCTGCTTTATTGCAAATATTCTACTCGATCCATATCTCAACAAGTTGATTAGAGATACTATTATATTCTGAACAACTTGCACGCATTTTAAACTCAGCTTCATTTGCAACAAGTAGCTCTCAATATGTTATGGAAGAAAATGAATTTAGGTGAGTGACTGCTGTGGTTAATTGTCTGACGTATACTTTTTAGTGTCTTGGTACGGAGCGAGGCACACCCAGGTTCTCCTTTTGTTCGTGCTGCTCGCCAGGGTGTTTGCAATTCGGGTGCACCTTTCGGTGGCGATAGTCGCGATGACGACCTTGAATATCACCGAGAACACCGAAATTCCGGTAGGTATCCACGTAACGCGGTATCCGTGATGGGGGTTTTTCAGACGTACACATGGACGGATAAGAGCGTGATGTTGTCCGCATACTATTGGGGTTACGTTGTTCCCCAAGTGATCGCCGGTCAACTGGGGCAGAGATACGGGCCTAAGTGGCTGATCACGGGGGCGTCGGCGGTTTGCGTGGTGTTTACGTGCCTGATACCTACGTTGGCGCAGTTCGGTTCCTGGGCCGTGATGCTGTGCCGGGTGGTGCAAGGTTTCGCGGATGGGATCGCTGTACCGTGCTGTCATGCGATGTTATCCAAATGGGCGCCTACTTCGGAAAAGTCTCGGTTGAGCACTTTTGTTTACGCTGGTATTTCTCAGGAGTTTACCGCGTGGACTACTAACTTTGCCTTTGCAGGAGGGCCGTTGGGAATGGTAATCTCAATGCCGGTTACTGGGTGGTTGTCCAGTACGTGGATGGGGTGGCCATCCAGTTTCTATGCCCATGGACTGGTTGCTTTCGTGTGGACGGTTGCGTGGGTGACCTTGGGGAAAAATTGCCCGGCGGATCACAAGGGTATCGATCCTGTGGAGTTAAAATACATTGAACAATCAATTGGCACTTCTCAGTGTGTTGTAAGTGTGTGGGTGTTTTCTTTAATCATTTCAACTTTCCTTGTAGCAAATGGCAACTCCGTGGAGGTCGATCGTGGTGTCATTGCCAGTATGGGCTATCCTCGTGAGCACTTGGGGTCAAGTCTGGGGTTTCGCCACGTTACTAACAAACATACCTACTTATCTTGCTCATGTCATGGATTACGATATAGCTGAGGTAAGACACAGGTTCGTCACCCCCACATTCACACGGCAACACTTACAGAACGGCCTTCTGTCTGCGGCCCCATACCTAATCTTCTGGCTGCTGAGCTTCGTATTCGGAATTGGGTCGGATTTTATAATCACGCGTCGTATACTGTCAACCGGCGCCACGAGAAAACTCGTCAATAGCTTTGGTAAATATAAAAAGTGGAAGGGGAAACTTAAATTCCATTCCTAGGGATGTACGTACCTGGCGCTTGCCTTCTAATTCTGGCACTGATGAGCACCTTCAGCCTAGGAAATGCCACAATAACCCTCTTCATTCTGTTTCTCGCCGTTGGAATCTCGGCAGCATTTCTGAGCGGATACAACGTCAACCACATCGATATAGCGCCTAACCACGCGGGCACGCTAATGGGACTCACGACGGGCCTAGGAAATATCTCCGCGATCATCGGACCCCTGTTGGTTCAATTCCTGGTAACGGACCAAAGCGACGTCAAACAGTGGGCGACGGTCTTCTATACGTCGTCGGCCGCTTACATTATTGGAAACACCTTCTACCTCATCTTCGCCTCTGGTGAAATTCAACCCTGGAATGAAGAAGAGAAAAAATTACCCAAGTGACTGTGTGCTAGCTATATAATTTATTTATTATCGCCTTGAACACGTAAGTTCAGTTAGACCCAGGCGATTAATTTAACTCAGTGGTGGGTATAAGGCACGTTGGGATATAGGCCCAAACATGTGGATCAGTCCAAAATGAGTGCCTATATTGATATTTTAACTAAGATTTCCTTAGACATTTATGACCTAATTCTTATTAAAGCAAATGTATTCACATCTTTAATTGAAACATGGAATATCGGCCCTAATTCGCCTTCAAAAAAACTGTCTAAGGGTTACAAGTTGACATTGTGGCTTATGGGATAAAGAAGGTTCGAAATTTTCCGATTCATCAAACTTCACTTTGGTCGGCTTACGACATACTAACTATCGTGGTCGGCTTATTCCAAATCCTCCATTTAATCGGTTTTCCTCCATACTTCAACCTCATATCCGCCATTTTCTTTAATTTTTAGCAATTAGATCATTTTTTTTGTTTCTTCAATTCCTGTTGGCCCTCGGATTCCTCCACAGGGTTCCTTTCAACCTTTAGATTGTTGTGATCTTCGAAATTTGGGCATCCTCCCAATTTTCTTGTTTCTTCAAATTATCCTAATTCTTCTTCTTCTGCACTCACTCCTGTATCACACATTCAACCCCTTCTTTCTTAAGTTTTCCAAGACACAGTCATTCCAACTTCCCCATTGCGTCTTTGCTCTTGAATCTTCCTTGAGAGTTAAGTCCATCTCTCCTAGTTTTTCCCCTCGTCCAGCTTGCCCACCCACAATCTCTCTTCGTAGACTTTTTTTATCGACCAGTATCACTGCCATAAATCATGGCTGGCTGCACAACAGATTTAAACACCCTTCCCTTAATCTCTTTTCTGATCCTTTTACCACACAGCACTCTCGTCACTTCTTCCAATTCATTCGCCGTACTAGGTTTTTTTTCTATTTCATCCGCATTAATATTCAGTCTTGAGTCATGACCTGTTACAGAAAGAGTAATTTTTCCCTAGGAGTCAAGTTTTAGTGGATGTAAGTTTTCCGTGGGAAAGAAAATATTCCTGCTGAGAAAAATTGGTGTCTCTGTTTTTTATGAGGGCCGAATAATTCTGGCGACAAGCCTTTAGGGGTACATTTTTCGGGAGTGAATTTTTTAGGTAATATTTAGGAGGGAAGTATTTATAGTCCCTAGCATTCTTCCCTATAAAATGAAACTTTTTCTTTTTCTTGTGTAGTTGTCGAAGATTGTCGAGCTAAAGAACTCACGAATCGCGAAGATCAAGACATGCCCGATACTGTGTTTGCCTTCCAAGTCAAAAACAATTTGAAAACTCCGGTTCCCGTTCCTGTTCCTGGCCTGTTCCTATTTATAACAGGGTTGGGAAATCCCTGATCGTTTTATTAAATTTTGAATGTTTGCGATAATGCTAGATTTTTGCCCAAAATGTATCGACGGCTAGCTCAAGTTTACTAAAATACCTTGATACAATCTCCTTAGTAAAATGGACTTACTTGGTTCCACACTGAAAATTCAAAATGATCTGTTTAAAAAAACGACTTAACCTTTAGAATGTTTAGAAGAACGCAGTCAAATACAAAAATTTACATTTTACCTTATTTATACGGCGTCTAAATCTACCCCTCGAGCAGTTTAACCTTGGCAAACTAGATCGCCAGTTACTTAAGATTCGTGGAATGGAAACAAATATTGCTCTAAGTTGCGCAATGCAAATGACCAATCGACTAACCTTTAAATATAGTATCCAACGAATTTATTTCGTATTTCACCTTTTGTTATAGCGCCTCCTGGAAAACCAAAAGTTCTCCTTTGAATAGAAATGGTTACGGGTTCCAAATGCTTTATTTTCTTGGAACCTAATGGAGTCTCCACCGTATTATTTTCGTTGTCACCATCCTGCGAGCTTAAAAAATGGCTTCCCTCTAATTTGAGCTCTCTGACGGCCCAAAATGAACTTCTCTCTTAGTACTTGAGCTTACTTGCCGTATGGTATACCTACTCGTAATTAATATTTGCTGCCTGCAATGGGCTCTCTTAGACGACTCAAATCCAACTAATTAGTTTTCTCTGTCTTACAATCAACTAATCCCCCCTACACCTTCCTTATCAGCGACCGGATGTGATTCAGCTGTACTGCACTTACTTTTCATGAACCTGAGCTTATCGAGCGCCAGACTGGTTCACCTAACTTAATGGAATAAAAAGCGCTTTTTTGGAAAATATCGACTTAAAAAGTTTAAAATATCAAAATTTTGGATTACCAGCTAGAACCACCTTGTACATACACTCATATCTACCAATACTTAATCCCTCAACATAAGCTACTCTACAAAAGTTCTAAAAAAATTAACCCCATTAAGGTGCACCCGTTACATATTGTTTTGCACTTTTGAACTTTATTGCCAGTCAACAAACAGGTTTCTCACTATATACTAACCGGAGAGGCCACTTTTGTCATGATGGAAGAAGCGAGATTTGTTTTTTATGAAGTCTCAACCTCATGTCCATTAACCTAGCAGAGCAAGGTCAGCAGAACACAATCAAACATATTGCATAATTAGGTGCTAATTAAGTGCCCCATTCCCGAATTAAATGCTCCTTTTTTTTAAATTATTACATGTTCAACCAGATTCATATGAACTCAGCAGAACACTACCTCAAAATACCAATAAAATGAAAAGTGAACTAACTATAATTAGGTGCTAATTAAGTGCCCTATCCCCGAATTAAATATTCCTTTTTTTTAAATTATTACATGTTCTGCCAGGTTCACATGAACTCAGCAGAGCACTACCTCAAAAAACCAAGAAAATGTAAAGTGAACTAACGATAATTAGGTGCTAATTAAGTGCCCTATCCCCGAATTAAATGCTCCTTTTTTCTTAAATTATTACAATATGTTCTGCCAGGTTTATATGAACTCTGCAGAGCACTACCTTAAAAACCCAAGAAAATGAAAAGTTAACGAATTATAATTAGGTGCTAATTAAGAGTCCTATTCCCGAATTAAATGTTCCTTTTTTTTTAATTATGAACCTGGCAGAACATGTAATAATTTAAAAAAAAGGAGCATTTAATTCGGGGATAGGGCACTTAATTAGCACCTAATTATAGTTCGTTAACTTTTCATTTTCTTGGGTTTTTAAGGTAGTGTTTTTCTGAGTTCATATGAACCTGCCAAAACATGTAATAATTTAAAAAAAAAGAAGCATTTCATTCGGGAATAGGGCTCTTTATTAGCACCTAATTACGCAATATGTTTGATTGTGTTCTGCTGACCTTGCTCTGCTAGGTTCATGGACATCTCAACCTCAATGAATTCCAAGTTATTCCAACCACGTCAAGCGACATTTGTAACAGCTGGTCACTTAGCCGTTTCAAAAATTTGGTTTGGAATTTGTATTTTGTTAAACATGAAAATTTTCACATGTACCGCCTCATAGTAAACTTGAACTAAAGTAAGTCTGGCGATAACAAGTGATAACAAGAAACATATTAGGGAACGCTAGCGCGGTTGCAACAATCTCTTTGGACCTATAAATTGCATTTATTCTATTTGAGCGAGTTAAAAAAGCCGAAATGCGGATTTTCTATTGGTTGTTAGGGCACGCCAGTCGAGGTTATTGCGTTCAGATGTGGGAGAGCGAGTATTCTAAGTTGGATATAAGATTTGCGTTTGAAATTCGGGAACCGGAACGTGCATCAGGCAAACCTATCCGAGTGGTAGTAGAGAATTTTAGCAGTTTAACTGTGGGTAAAAAACACATTAATTGATGAGAGCTCCTAAATTTCGAGTGCATCCAGTGGATAAACATCAAACTCGGATTTGTGACAAAGTGCGGGTTACCCTTGCAGTTTTATACTTGGGCGAATAGACGAATTACAGGGACAAGGAAAAACTATGCATCCTGATACGTAGCAAGGCTATCTGTTTACGAGTGGTAAAATTTACGCGAAGGAACATTTTCGCTTTTAAAATTAAAACGGGATTAAAAACTCATTGTGGTAAACAAAGAAGTTTTTTGTTTCAGATCGCTAACGGTAACGACTGGTTAAAAGCAACCTTCTCAATTTTGAGGATTGAGCGATTAATGAAATTTTGTATACAACGGCATACGGCAAGGAATTTAAAGGAAGCTAATCGGCGCATTTGCCAGCAACAAAACCTAGTGAGCAAAATTAATATCCACAAGGCGGAACATTGGCACTTTCTTCCTGTGCATAATCATTTTTGCAAAACTGAAGCAGGTTGGCTTAGATTCGCAATGCCTATGGACATTTTGCATTAATCACGAAGTCAAATGTATCATCGAAGTGACCTGTTTCCATATTTCTAAAAGAAAGCGGCATTTGCCAAGGAATGATAAGATTTACTGGTACCAGAAGATAATATTACCCACGTTAGTTTATTACTGTAAGTTACCTTAAATTTTTTGATTTGTATACAGTAGTGATCGGTTATTTTTAGGAATTTGTATAAGTAATTTGGTTTGAAGCAATTTTAATATTCCTAAAGGAATCGACCCTTGAAAATTATTTGTATAAAATCATTGCATGAGATCGTTTTTCCAAATCTGATCATGGGCATCCTGTTAACTGCTAAATACGGATCCGTCGAGGAACATCTACTGATGAGAATATGGTTGTGAGTGTAGCATTAATTTCTCTATTGGACAAACAAGTGGTATCGCCTTCTGATGATAACTGGTAATGTTCTCATACCGAGTAATTCCAATGCCAAACAAGCCCAAAAGCGTTACAGATTTGAAGAACTTATTCAAACTACATACGGAAGATTAGGCCGAACAGTTATCTTTTATCTATTACAAAAAAAAGGTGCACCTCAGAATATTAGGGGGAACCTTAGGAATAAGGTTCAAGCAATGCTTTCATATAGTGATGTACGAGGTTCTCACCGGCTATCAACATCAGGGCCCGTATTTTTGGTTCCCGGCGACGTTCCCGGGATACTAGCGATCGGCAAAATTAATGGAACAACCCTGACGGGGGTTCGTTTTCTCTTGCGCAAAAGGCAGGGAACTCGCGCCAGGAACGCTCACTTTCCAAGTAATGTTTTCAAGAATATGACATTCGCCGTTTTAAGGTGAACCACGTCCACGTCATGGAGAAGTTATGCCCCCAGATATTCAAGAATACCATCGAATGATTGGTTTCGAAGTCCCCCCCCCCCCCTCCCAAGGAAATAAGGTGCGTTCATCCTGCATGGTGTAAGAGGTGGCCGCTTAGCCGTTTCATAAATTATTTAAGTTTGAATTTGTATTTTGTTCAGCATAGAAAAATTTACACATATACCGCTTCATAGCGAACGTGAACGAAAGTATGTCTGGAAATAAAAGCGATAACAACGCGTGCATTTTCGAGATAAAGCGTTAGTGAGACCGTGACGCGGGAATTTTTAAGGCAGTCTAAGTTAGACTGTCGGTGAGCACGTATGCTAACATTATTTTTCCGTTTAAGGTTTAAGAACAATCGCTCATGAGTTTTTTAGTAACACCATCGCTTCGCGCTTGCATCCGAGAACTACCTGGTTCTTCCAGAACTGATCGTAGACGCCCTGATTGTTTATTGCTCGTGCCATGGGATTTTACGTGCCGGGTTACGTTCGGGCCTTCATATCTTCCACCAACTGTCAATCAGGCTAGATCACCAGTGGAAAGGGCTAAAGCGAAGGAACCACTGAAGTATGCAGAAAGGAGCCTTTAAGTATAACCGAAACTATTGCTCAACAAAATGGCAAAAGTTGCTGACGAGAGAGAGAAGGATGTATAATTTTAAGAGGTCTCGTACATCCTTGGCGGTCAAGATCTTGACGAAATCTTCTATTTGTACTTGTGTACTAAGTAAACTCAGAATTCAATAAAATTAAGAGTTTATTATCAAATCCTAGTGACTATTCTATTCTCCACACTTAATTATATAACCTTACAACTACTGAGTTCGTCCCAAGTTTGTGCCTCACCCGAACCAAAAAGTACATAAACGAGATTGCCGACGATGTAGACACCTGAAGACGTGTAGAACACGATGGCCCACTGATGAGGATTACGCTACGAATGGAATAATAAACTAACAATCGTTACCTTAGGGTCTACCCTTACATGGTCGGTTACAATGAATTGTTGTAGTAGTGGAGCAAAAACGGCGAAAAAGTTTGAGGCACTATTTGCGATTCCCATTAGCGTTCCCGCGTGGTTTGGGGATAGATCCATGTGATTCACGTGATATCCGCAGTAAGCGCTGGCGTTGATGCCAATCGCAATCACCAGAAGGACGACAGTTAGCTCCCAGTCGTCAAATTCGAAACTGTTAATTAAACCAAGTCCAAATAGCGCAGCCGCTGGTATGGCGAAACCGATGGTGGTTGCAGTTTTCCTCGCCAACCCTACCTTTAAGTGTTTAAGCGTAATAGCGCAATCGGTTAGGGAACTAAACACAAAGCTCATCATCCACAGTACCAAGTAAGGTACACCAGCCAGCATTCCAATCTGTAAAGTATTCAGTGACAAGTTTTTGAAAAGTGAGTCACTTACGTTTTTGATATCAATTTCTAAAACCCCTCCCATATAGGTCGGTACGGTAGTAAAAAGTGCAGTGAAAACCCAAGCGTGTGCAGATTGGGCTAGTATAACGGCCCAAACAGGCCGCGAAGTGAGAATCGCCCTCCATGGTGTTCCACTTGACTAACATTACAATAAAAACTCATGGCCGAGGATTAATATACCTATACTTACGCAACTGTCCTGAGCGAACCCCAAACCTTGCGAAATGTAAAGCTTTTCTTCTAGGTCTATACTACCGTGGTCATTTGGCGTGTTGCTCCCAAAAACTATATAAACACCCGTCCATATCATCCCAACCAAACCATAGAAATAAAAGGCGGAGGGCCAACCCAACCACGTTTCTGACAGCAACCCTGTAACCGCCATGGCAACTACAGTACCAAGCGGTCCTCCTAAACACCAGAAACCATACCAAAATCCGTCAACGCCAATCAACCTACCTGCGTAGACCAAGGTACCCAAACGCGCTCGCTCTTGCGGTGGCACCCACTTGGACAGCAGATTATGGGCGGAAGGGTAAACGAAACCTTGCGTAAGCCCCAACAGCACCCTACACGAAATAATCGTCCACGAGCCGAACGAAGCGGCTATCGGCGTTAAAATGCTCAACAGGGAACCGAGCGCGAACGTCACCACCAAAAACCACTTAGGTCCGTAGCTCTTCGCCAACTGCCCGGCGGCCACTTGCGGAATGACGTAACCGACGTAGAACGACGACAGAATTACGCTTTGGTCGTTCCACTCGTACGTCTAAAATCAACGTTCAGCCGACACTTAAACTCGCAATATAACTTACGGGAACGTCGGGATTTGGGCACGTTTCGGGATCGGTCATTGCGACCACCCCCACCGACAGGGTGACGCTAAATCCGTAAGAAATTGCGACCAAAAATGATAGTAGGATGATCTGGGTATGCCTGACGCCGTACCAATCTAAAAGAGATAGGTGAGAAGGTTGAAGGCTGGTTGCACTTACGTGGTGGTCTTTTTTGGATGTTACACTCGGTCATATTTTTTTGGTATACTATGATGATACTAATTAAAGTTGTTGAAGTAGTTTTAATCAGAAAGAGTATCTCAAGTATCTTTGTTTATGGATTGGGGTTACCTACTTTAGAAGTGGGTCATCTGCTGAGAAAGTTGTACAGAATGTGTCAATTTTGGATGTCAGGTCTGTTCTGGTCATTTACTGGTGTACCTTGCCCATGAAGGCTTACTCTAACCATAACTCTTCGCCTACTTTGAGCAAAAATCATACGTTAAGGTTTTCTGTCTTCTGGATTCTTTGCACCTTGTGTTGTCATACGGCATAAAGAGGTAGTCCACCACTAGTCATATCCCCAGCATATCGAACATCGTCGTTATCGACGGCTTCATTATGTGGGGAGGTTATTCTCCCTTTTCCTGGTAAACTGGTTCGGCGGAAACAACATCGGAAGACAAATGCAACGTCAGGGAGGTCAGGGCGTAACGGTTAGGGGGAAACGGCGTAGGTTCTGAAAGAAGCAGGCCGGGTGGTTTCAGTAACCTAAAGAAACAGGTTGGGCAGCATCGGTCCCGATCACCACTCTCTTCAGTGTTTATCCTGTCTCGTTAACATTCCAGTGGTGCCCTCTGGTAACAATCTCGGCACTCCTAATGGAACTCTGAAATTTTCGAATGACAGTAAGGCAAACCAAATCCAAATCAAGGTGGACCATCTGGGGCCCAGGACTGCATGGCCAAGGCAGAGTTTGCTCGTTGGTCAGCGGGTGCTGGCCCCCCCCCCCCCCGTCTCCAGTTTGAATTATCCTTCTTCTGGTAGGAGCAATCTCCAAAGTCCAATACTCGTGGGACCTATATGTTCGGCAATACAAAAACCGACTGTAACGGATGTTCCGCTACTACTATAACCACCACTGATCACGGTTGTCCGACATCGTGAGGGCATTATTGGCTTCTGACGAAGACACCAGTACCTCCTTCTGAAGGAAAACTTGAGGCTTATGAAGCTTCGGATACAAGTGAATTAAACAAAGCGGCGGAGGACATGCAGTTAAATCCCACCCCACAAATAAAGCTTTGTGGAGCAGTTCGCAAACTTCTCAGAAAACTAATCGCTGCTGGGCACAACCCAAATGAGGCTAGGGTTATGGTTAAAAAATCAAACAAGACCCAACAAAAGCCTCAGGAGGGCCGGCAAGTTCAAAAGAAGAGCAGGAAAAGGGACAGCACAGTTCTGTCCTCAAGTGTGAGCGCAGATAATGCCCGATAACAGGGCATCAAAGTAGGGATCTTGTCAACAGACCCTAATTTGGATACCATCCCCGTTTATCAGTTGGGATTATTTAAACCCAACATCCAAGGTTGACAAATGCTCTCCTGTATGGACGTGGAGACGATCCGGTGGTTGAACAACCACGTCGTAACCGCCAAACCGTGAGATGGAGCTCAACTTCAACTTCGGGAGGTAAAGGATACCCTAAAACCTCACTTGTTCATGACTCACCTTCAGGGAAGGGTAGGAGAGTAGACCGACCAAATTTTAAAATGGTTAGACAACTAAAATGCAGGCATGAAGGCTGGTAAAAAATCCACTGCAACGTGGCCGGAGAAAAAACCAATTAGACCAGAGGAGCCTGGGCCCTCAAAGCCCAAAGAAGTCTCTGATGAAACACTCAAAGCAGAACCCATCAAGGTGGCTCCAATGGAAGTCGGGGAAAGCTCAACTGCTCCAACTAATCGAGCAAGTCCCGGTCGCTGCTCAACCAGAACCAAGGGAAAGGTTTCTTCTCAAGTTAAAAAAAACCGGCAGGGTCAGGAAAGGAGACGTCCTTCGATAGATGTAAGGGGGAAAAAAGATAGCCCCATAATGGCCGACATCAAGTTTATACGGGTAAACTTACACAAAGCGAAAGCGGCCACCAGCGCACAAGGTTAACGAAAGAAAATTTAGACGTGACCCTTATACAGGAACCACGGGTAAGCAATTCTCTTATCAAGGGTTATCTTAACTCTGCAGGGACCTTGATTTACGAAAAAAGCCCCAGGGCGGCGGTTTGCGTAAAGGCGAAATAGTGTGTGCTTCGGCATGCTTGCCGTGGGAAAACGAGGCATCATTGCTTCCGTCACCGGAGGTACTGCAAGAAGAGGGTGCAGCTTCTTATAGGTTGTGACGCCAACTCCCATCACCTCCACTGGGGCAGCACAGACACAACCCACAGATGTGGGTAGCTTTTAGATTTTCTATTGTCAGAGAAACTAGAGATATAATGAACCAACATTTGTAACCAGGAACATGAAAGGAGTCCTGGATATTAACTTCTCCTCCTCCTTTTTAGCAGGTAGAATAGTGGAGTAGAGGGTGTCTGACGAGCGCCCTCTCTATCAGACTACGGACAAATCTGCTGTAGTAGTATAATTGAGAAACAATCCGAGCATTCATACCGAGATACTTGTACAACAGATTAGGAACTGGACTTGGATTAAAAGCAACATCGCAAGACTCTCCACTTGATCTAGAACGACTTGCCACACTGCTCCCTGATTCCCTTCTCTCCCCCTTTGATGAGAGTTGTCTGCTGAAGCTGGTTAAAACAAATAGAAACACTCCCTGGTGGAATAATGCGCTCGTCCCTCCCAATGGTATAGTATAGTAAGACGATTCGGAAGGCAAAAAGAGTGCCATGAAGAAGATTCTGTGATTCTGTGATGGAAGAAATTACCGTAACCTTTCGTCTACAGAAGATTTTCTCAAAAGAGAAGAACAAGCCGTTGGGAACGATGGTGGAATCAGATGGGGAACGCACCGGATCACCTAGCGAGACTTTGCAACTCCTGCTGGGAACCCACCGATAGGATGCCACAAGTCTTATAAATCAACCGAGAAAGATGGAATTCCTCCCCCCCCCCCATTCAATAACGACAATTCTAGTAGAACTTTTTAGGGGCCCAGAAATCAACGTCGTTCATCTTTAAAACAATGGAGCAATACATAAAGGAAGATTTCCTTAGGAAATAAGCACCTCAAACCAACCAACATGCATTCCAAAAGGGATGCTTACGCAGACCGCCCTTCACAACCTCATCACTAAGATTGAGGAAAGCGTGTTGGGCAAGGGATCGACCGTAGATGCTTCATGGACATTGAGGGGCAATTCAACGGCTTCTGATATGACTCTATTGATGAAACATCAAGAGACAAAGATATCGATCTGTGCAGAAGAGCAGGACGATTAAAGGTAGACTGGGATCGGAGACAGTCCTTGTGGTCGCGAGCAGAGGTTGTCTGCAAGAGGGTGTAAATGTCCCCTCTCCTCTGGTCAATACCCATGGACCGACTGGTAAACGCAGTCATTCTGTACAAGAGGCTAAGTTGGAAGCCTCAAATAACCGTGGCGGTCAACAAGGCCACCACGGCCTTAATGAGCTGTCGAAGCCTTATGGGGAGGAAATGGGGACTAAATCTCTGTAATTGCAGCCAAAGGGCTACTGGGTGCGGGCACTTAAATCTGATCTGGCAATCAGGCAAAACACGAGCAGCCTTCTCCATAACCTTCAAGCTGCTAATGGAATGCCACACAACACTGGAAGAAATAGCCAGGCGTAATCGTGTTACGTTAGTGTGGGTGCCAAGCCATGAACCGGTAACAAGAAGGCGGATCGCCTCCAGTCACAACCTGGAGCACTGATTAGAAGACAGCTAAGAAAAGGGTGGAAATCTTCCCCTGGACTAAGTGATCAGTTTCCAGACAAAACCAGTTCATTGGACATTGCCCCTTTGCGATATCATCTCAACCACATCGGGGTCGCTGAAGTCCTCAGACTACCTCTCTTGAAGTAAGACCTCGAGTAAGACACTGAGGCACGCATAATAGATCCAAGGGTCAAAATGCATAGGGGAGGAAAAGATACTGCTTTGCCTTATCTCTAGAAGGTGAACGTTTTTTCGAAACCAAAGTCCCTTGCGGGAACTCAAATTTAAATAGTAATTAAACGTAGATTAAAAATACCGCCTTGCATTATCTCCAGGCGGTTTTCTCGAAACTAAATCCAAGTCCATGTAAGCATTATGTAACGCGGGCCCGCTAACGCACTTAAATGTTTTTGATTTTTTTTGGGAGAATAGTTTCCAAGTACACTCCTGACTATGTATTTACGTGTGAAAAGAGAAGGTGCTAGATTGTCGCGCAATAAACGGGAAGTACCTGACCGTTCGGCCGAATTAGGTCCGTCGTTATCGGGCATGGGACCTGTCCATATTGTAGGAATTCTTCATTAAGGAGGTATCTGACAAATTCGAGTTTCTGGTTATTTGTTTGGTAAAAAGGAATTAATTCGACAGATAGAGTAGTACTGAGTGGGTGTGGTGGGAGAGAAGTCGGTCAGGGGGTGACGTGGAAGAATATGCGGGTAGCCACGAGAAAGTTCGCGTCAAACAAACGAAAAATTTTAAGTGAATCAGCAGCTTATTACTGGGTGTGAAAAAATCAGATTGAAACCGTGTGAAAAAAATGAATGGGCTAGCCGTCGGCATAAAGTTTTACGAGCAGGTATTACCAAACTACCCGCTACAATGTGACAAATTTAGAGTCAGCCGAATATTAATGGCACGTAAAAATATACCGCCTTGCATTATCTCCAGGAGGTGAGTGGTTTTCTCCAAACCAGATCCAGTTCCGTGAAGGTTCAGGAAAATGAACAATTGCGCTCCTAATTACACATAAAAACTGACTTAGGCGTCGTATCGGTCACCTTGCTTAACGCTTTTATTAAAATCTACCAGAATTGTTCAGATCAGTATTTATTACACTTAGCCAACACAATACTATTCTATGCATATTAACCGTTATTCCACGCTTGTATCTCACCAGAACCGAAGACAACGAAGACTACGCTACCGATAACGTAGACAGCCGAAGATATGTAAAAGACAATCGCCCATTGCATGGGATTGCCCTGTAAAACACGTGGTGACCTTTGACAACCTACGTTTAAAAACTTACCGGTTCGGTGACTATAAAATGAACCAGAAGAGGAGCGACAGTTCCGCAAAAGTTGGCAACGCTGTTAGTGATCCCCATGAGAGTTCCGGCATAGACTGGCGAGAGATCCATGTGATTCACGTGGTATCCGCAGAGAACACTTCCATTGGCTCCGACCGAGACAAAAAGTAACGCTAAGGCTACGTTCCTAATATCGGTATCGGGGCCGCTGATCAGACCAAGAGTCACTAGGGTAATGGCTGGGATGCAGAGGCCTAAAACGTGACGTTATGCACAGTGGGGTGGAGGGGGTTACGTACCGACGCTGTTTGCGACCTTTCTGGCGACACCCACAGATAGATACTTTTTAGATATGACATAGTCGATTAATGCGCCAGATGAAATGGTGACGATCCAGTTCAGGAGATAAGGCCCCGCCGATAGGACCCCGTTCTACAAGTTGGGGTATAAACTTCGCCTATTTTCCAATGTGAAACTTACGCTTTTAATGTCAAAGTGTAGGATGTCGGCCATGTAGGTTGGTATATTGGTGATAAGCGTGGAAAACCCCCAGCTCTGTCCAGAATGTGCGAATATCAGCGCCCAAACGGGGAGAGATTTAAAAAACGCCGCCCACGGCGTCTTTGAGGGTAACTAAAGGTATATTTCATTACATTATGCTCGTTCCAGTTACAGTGTTGTTTCGGAAGCATTTTCACATGAAACGCCAATAACATTCATCTATTATTCTAGAGTTTACAGTACAATTTTAATGAGCGAAGAGCGTTGGTGTTTCAAACTGTGGAAACTAGTACCTACATTGAGTTATATTTTATTCCGAAGAAGGTCCAGAAATTGTTTGGAGATCTATACGAAAAATTTCAATTCATAAACTGACGTCGTAAAATTGAAAATTCGTATTTAGAACTATCAAAAAATTATAAAAGCACCAGCTGACTTTTTCGGTGGATAAATTATAGTTTATAGTGACGGATCGATCAATAAAAATTCCAATTAGAGCTCTATTAATAACTCATATTGCGAAAGCGTAAAGCTGTTTGATAGCAGACGATATAAATAGAAAGTTCATTGGCCAATCAATTGCATAACAAAAGATAATCGTAAAAAAATCCAAAAAACGTCAGTGGTAGTGCTTCCCGAGGTCCAGGTGTTGCATTCTATGGTATCGAGATTTAAGACCTTTCCTTTCGAGAAAAAACAGGTACCTATACTAATCATTAAGAATTGAAACAATCCATGTTCCATGCCATTGATAATATTCCACTAATGTGATAAAGGTAGTCAACTTCTTGCTCGTTTTTTTATGGTAAAACCCTGCTTCTTTACGAATAAGATAGCAATTTAATTTTTTCATAATCTCAAAAATGAGCAAAACGACACCTTTACTTCAAACTGGGAACTTCAATGACGCGCTCTGTATATTTTTAAGTTTTTGTAAGATAATTTTATAGCTGATACGTTGTTTTTGGTAATTTATACCAGGCTGGACGAAAAAACCAAATTTCAGAATCTTGGAGACCGCGAATGGCCTAAAATCGTTATCGCTCTCCATTACTACAAAAAAAAACATTTTCTGTAGTTTACCCAATAAACAAGGATCGCAGTGGTTAGCCATGTGTTTTAAAACACTTTGTATATATTTTTCAAATAACTACAATCTTTTACGGATGAATAATAAAAAGGTTACATTTTTTTTCTATTCTGTTAATATTGTGAACCATCTGGTCGTCAGGTCAGGATTACTCACACAAAAATAAAAAATACTGAATGGTCGCGCAGTACTTCCGGGCTAATAAAATAAGTGAAACCGGCACCCCACTGTTCGTCACTTCAAAACGCCACAAAAACTGAAAGCCATTAATTTGAGAATAGTGAAAAATTTACGCGAGGGAACATTTTCAAATTGGGAACAGGCGCTCTTTACGTAGAAACAGAAATTAATTGTACATTATTTAAAAACTCCTTATGGAAAAGATTCCAAACTTTCGCCTATTATTTTCGCGAACTTGGTTTTGGTTTGTTGGGTTTCGAAATACTTATAGCAATTTTTGTTTAGTATTCACATCTAAGTTAGCGTTACGACGGTGGTACTAAAAATCAACGGTACCATTGCAGCGGTCTATTTCTTGAGGGGAGCGGTATTTTTCCGACGGGGAGAGGATCAATTCTAACCCGAAAGGGATGTCATCTACGTCAGCTAACGTAAGCTGTTTAAAATTTTTGTGAATTTTGGTTTAAAGTAACTTCGACATTCCTGAACAAATCGACCTATCAGAAACATTTGTATAAAAAGATACCGTATCGTATTTTATTCATTGATAAGGATCAGTCATTGGATTTTTATTTGCACTTAATTTTAGTATTACCATTCCCTTGGTTGGATTATATAATTTGTTATTTTGTATTCCAGGTGTATTTTCGAACAGGAGAATGTAACTGTAAATTATTATGTGCTAAAGATAAATTCTTTAGAGGCAAATTTAGCGGAACAGAAAGTAGGGATTGCATTCATTTTTTATTTTTACCTTTGTTTTTATGAGCCGGCCCAATTTTGAGAATATAGAAAAATATAAAGGAAAATGGAACTCAACCGCTTTTGTGTTTATGTTCAATCAAGCCTTATGAATATGTATAGAGTTCAGTCGAAGCAGAACGTTTGATTTTGAATTTTAGATCTTGGAATGACATAAAAGGCCAAAGTTTCGCAAGGCCATTTATTACTGATCTAGCCGTGGGAACCATAAAAATTGTCATGTTAAGATTTCTGCCAATGCCGTAGAGATTTGATTTCATTTTATGCAAGAGGGGTTTTCAACCCCTGTAAATGTAGAAAAGTAGGTATTGCCCATACACAATCCATTCTTTGACGTGTTTTATAGGATTATATAGCACCTTCCCTTACAATTTCAGAAAAATCCGCCCAAAATATAAAAATTGGATTTGCGAGACAAAATAAGCACAATTGTGCATTTCTTTATTTTGGTAGGAATGCGCCAAAAAAGGGTGTTGACCGACCTTCAATTTTATAACAACAAATTTGACTAAGGCTAAGTTTACAAACCGTTGATGACGTACATTTCAAAAACTCTCAGTCAAAAATCAACGTCTTCGAGTTTCACAGTTTTACGTAATGGATCGTCAAGATCAAAGGCTCTACACTACCTTTCATAAACAATCGCTATCACGAACCCACTTCCACCTTCTCTAAACCCGTCCGATTAAAAAAACACCTGTTTCATCACATAAACAAAATGTTATCAATTCATGACTTATTTAAAGCAATTTTTAAACAGAAAATAATGTCTTAAACAAAATAATCTCTAACAATAAGGAAAATATTTTACAATGTATTATCAATTTTAAATAAGAGCAATAATTTTGCGTTTTTATCTAATAATTGCCTTAATTTAAATTAAATAAAAGGCGGACCATCAGTGTAATCAGTCTTTATGACAAAATAATTACGCAATGCAAAGAAGAGCCCAGAAAATGTCATAGTTTTAGTGATCACTCTGTAGATTAACACCCGGTATTTAAAAGCGCTTTCAGTTGGGCGTTTCAGTGGCTTGCGGAAGGTAAAAATACTTGATTTAATTTCTAGATTTGTGTTTCCGTCTCCGTTACCGTAAAAAAAAGCTGTAACAAATTTTCCGTTTGCAGCCGTTCCCGTAGAGATTATTTTTTAAATTTATATTTTAGAGTTTCAGTTTCGTTATGAATAAGATAGTTTTAGCTTCCTATGTTAATTTAAAACGAGCATTAAAACTGCAGATTTGCGGCGGTATCAGTTTGATTAGACCTTTTGCCGGCTTAAAAAATTCGAAGAGACAATGGGAGTTAATTAGAAGCAATTTCATTTCGTAAATTTAAGTGTCGCTAAGTAAATGAGTTGCAGAAACAGTATTCGATTAAGTCGCGGGTGGTTTCATTAGAAGCGCGCTTACTAAATTGAGACTTTGGGATATGTTCCCGATTTGTATGATGACCAGACAGGTAAAGGTAAAGCCATTGTTTAGAGGGGATCTTGTTCTCTTTGGTGTTTTGCTAGTCACCTTTATAAGTACCAGTATTAGCTTTTAATACTTCCCGTAAATTTATTTTGCATTCATACCATTTGATCTGTGCTCTACATTAAGTCGACTGCACCGTAGTTAATTTCTACTTTCTGTTCCATTAATTGTAAGGAGGGATATTGTTCTGTTTTCCTGCATTTGCTTTCCCGTAGACACTGCTAATTGTTACTTTAATGTTGTATGGGTTTACTTAGACATAGATAATCATGAGACCAGATTTTTTCAAGATTTACAAAAGTAAAACGTTTCCTCACAAGATTTTTAAGGGGGTTTGCGGAAAGTGACTACAATACTGCACTGAAAACTTACACAAATTACTAAGATATCCATAGCCTTTGTCTCTAAAAACCATTCTTCAAACGTTTGTATAAGCAAGCAGGTTTAAATAAACTTCTAAGGTTTCCGAAACCTAAAAGAAGGATTCAATGAGAATGAGACGTTATTCAAGGCGATATTTAGGAAAATAGCCTAATAGAATTCTACGGGGTACCTATATAAAGTCAATTCCAAGTAGATCCTTCAGACTTCCAAAGTACCTGTAATATACAGAATATTTGAAGCAGAACGAGATGTTTTTAAATGAGATTTTGGAAGTCGAAAAAATGTCCAATCAAAAAGACCAAGAAGATTGGCACACGGAATAGAATCTGGATTAGAACGTTAGTGTTCCATCTAGCATGGAATGGAAAAATGCGGTTGTGAAGCTGTCACTGCCAGTGGGCGTAAGTTCCACATTCCCCTCTCCATGACCTATCAAGGGGTGTATTTTGAACTTCCCGTAGAAGACAGGTCTTTATAGTTCTCTGTAGATCTACGCTTTTTGAAAAGCTACATAATAGGCTTACACGTACTCGTTCAGCTGGTATTGCTCCTAAAGACAATTCGATGTACTCCTTCTCTGTTGGGTTCATGGCTTTGTAATCCGCTGGGCTGTTTTTACCAAGTACCATCCAAAGCACCGTCCACAATAACCCCGCGCCACCGTAGATGTAGAAGGCATAAGGCCAACCCAAATGAGTTCCCGATATCCAACCGGTGAAAGGCATGGAGACGACGGTACCAAGTGGTCCCCCTTAGAACAGACTATCACTTTCTCTGAAATCGTTCGTACCCTCACCTGCGTACACGAAGGTACCCAATCGCGCTCTTTCTAAAGGTGGAACCCACTTTGATAGTAGGTTGTGAATGCAGGGATAAAGAAAACCTTGGGCGAGCCCTTGGATGACTCTGCAAACAATAACAGCCCATGATCCTAACGGTGCCACAACCGGTATCAAAACGGCCATTAAGGAACCAACGATCGACGTGACCGTTATGAAGATCTTCGCCCCGAAGTTCTTCGCCAGGTGTCCCGCAATCACCTGAGGAATTACGTAACCGATGAAGAACGACGTCAGTATTATGCTTTGGTCGTCCCATTCGAATGTCTAAAAAGATACCCGATGTCGCGATCTTGTCTATGTCGAAAATATGAACTTACTAATACGTCGGGATTCGGGCTTGTATTTTTATCGGTCATTGCGACTATGCCAACGGACATGTTGACACGCATACCATACGCCAAAAGGACCGACAGGAACAGCAGTATCACCTGCGTATGCCTGGCGCCGCATCCATCTAAAACAAAGTTTAGGCAAATCGATCCTGCGTGTTGTCAGTTACATACACGTCGCCTCCATTCTCGACTGGCGTATCTTATTCAGGTCATCGTCACTATCTAAATACTTAAGCGATATCGATATATTATTGTTTCTACTCGTACTGAGACTATGATGCAGATAGGGCTGCGAGAAAAGCAAGAGACACGATAACCTTAACTAATGGAAATAAGTAGTAGAGACGATGATCTGCAATCATTAGTTTTATTTTCAGTGGACAAACCGGTCGCTACTAAATCCATCCACGGTCATAGGAGGAAGCTACTGACATGAAATGACTTACCATTCTATTTTCATAAGTCGTCAACCCGTAGAACGCCCGATAGGAACTAGGTCACAAAGTTTGGTGGAATAGACCGCGATTTTATGGACGTTTTGCCCAAACGTCGCAATTTTTAACAATAGGATGACTAGACCTTCACAATCCTTGGATTAGGTAAGTGTTTGCATAGAAAATACGGAATCCGATACTATTTTCCTTGCACGCGTAACTGGTAGCCTTGAATTTTAATAGGTATTGCTGCTCGTTAGATTTTAATTCGAAGTACGGTGACAAAAATGGTCATTATTTTGCAACGATGAGATGAATATGAGTAGAAACACCAAAAAATAAAATTACCCATGTACGCTCCCATGGAACACTCACTCCCAAAAAAACTTGCCACTATGTAAATTTGTTCCCCGTTGGTGGGACCAGACGGGGAACGCACAGGTCCAACTAGAGATACTTTAATGCGAACCCACTTCCCGGGTTCCATTGAGCAGATGAGACGACATCAAAAGGCCTCCATTCTCCCCTTCTACCAACAAATTTAACTACGGACTTAGTGGTCACCGGAGGAGATGGAAGTCTCAGCACTCTCCTTATAAACGGGATTAAAACAATAACGCATATTCTAGTAGAAACCTTTAAGGAGAGCTGCCTCCCTAAGGACTGGAAGAAGGCAGGCGTGGCTTTTACTCCTAAAGCAGGCAAGAGGCCTAAGACGAATCCAAGAGTTAATGACCTATCAGCCTAGTGTCCTTCACCCTTAAAACGATGGAGAAAGTAGTAGGGCAACCTCTTCAGGAGGAGTTCCTTAAGAAAAAAGCTCTTTACACCAACCAACACGCATACATCATAATGGACAAGAGACAATCTTGGAAGCATCACATCACGCTTGCGGTTAACAAGGCTACTACGGACTTGATGAGCTGTCGAAGCCTGATGGTGAGGAAATAAGGACTAAACCTCGTCTCCTTCTGGTTATACCTCACTGTATTTAAGCCTATCTTGGCCTACCTTGCGGTGGTTTGGTGGTCAAAGCAGAACCAATGAGTACTACACCGACAGCTGCCAGGGAAGTCTTGCTAGACCTTCTCCCTCTTCACTTAGTAGTAGTTCATATGAACTCAGCAGAACACTACCTCAAAAAACCAAGAAAATGAAAAGTGAACTAACTCTAATTAGGTGCTAATTAGGTGCTAATTAAGTGGCCTATTCCCGAATTAAATGCTCCTTTTTTTCAAAAAGTATTATATTACATGTTTTGCCAGGTGCATATGAACTCACCAGAGCACTACTTCAAAATACCAAGAAAATGAAAAGTGAACTAACTATAATTAGATGCTAATTAGGTGCTAATTAAGTGCCATATCCCCGAATTAAGTGCTCCTTTTTTTTTTAAATTATTACCTGTTCTGCCAGGTTCATAATTTAAAAAAAGAAGCATTTAATTCGGGAATAGGACACTTAATTAGCACCTAATTATAGTTAGTTCATTTTTCATTTTCTTGGTTATTTGAGGTAGTCCTCTGCTGAGTTCATATGAACCTGGCAGAACATGTTCCAAGGGTCATAGTGCGAAGGCCCAACCCAAGAAACAAAAGAAATCGTTCCTAGAATATACCCTCGCAACCCTAGAAATTTCTTCGCTATAGTCCCCTTCACCGGTTTAGACCCCGGAATATACTCCCTGAAAATTTGCCGCGTCTTCGGAATATTGGCTTAGCGAAATTCGCCCCATGAAACTTCAAGCAGATCTATCGAATCTAATAAATAGGATCAAAAAAATTTTTCCCTTTAAAACAACTCCCCTAGAAAAATGTTGGCTTTCTAGGGTCGTAAATTGTGACATAAATAAAAGGGAGCCCCGAAACCAGTTTCCATAGAATCGAATTTCACAGAACACAAAAAATTTACTACCACTAAACTGTAAAATCAAATTATTGTTGAATTAAAAAAATGAAGAAGAAAGATTGAGTAACAAAAACAATACGAAGAGCAAATCAGGGAAATAAAGACGGAGAACGATTTTTGNTTCTCGATCTTCCTATTTTTCCCGCCTACTTCTTTTTTGCTACCCTTGATTATTCACGGGATTTTCCACATCCTCCCCGGCCCCAGTGATTTCCAAGGGAAATAGTAGTTGAATTGGCCGTCTCAAAACGGTCTGGTCGGCAGTTTTCACTTCACAGGCTCTAACTCTTCCATCACGTCCATGAAATAACTTCATTATTCGGACTAACTTCCAAAGTAGTCTTGGTACGTTATCGTCATGTAGCAAAGCCACATCTCCAACTTCTATCTTCTTAGACTGAACTTGATGTTGATTATGGAACAGTCGTGATTGTTGCAAATAGTTATTTGACCAAACCTTCCAAAATTTCTGCGTTAACTTGTTACGATTTTTCCATTTTTGCAAAATTTGGTTTCTTTTAATATCCGGATGGTTGTTGTTGATATGAAATCCACATTCGTTACTACCCAAAAGGAAATGTGCTGGTGTCAAAAACATTAAATTTTCGGGCTGATCATCCAAGTAGGTAAGCGGTCTCATATTCACCGTAGCTTCAATTTCTGAAATGATGGTTTGTAGTTCGTCACAATCAAGGGATTTCTTTCCAAGTGACAATTTTAGAGCATCTTTTACAGTTTTGACCATTCGTTCCCAAAATCCGCCCCACCACGCGGCGCGCTCCACAATAAATCTCCATTCAATGCAACGTCCTGTGACAAAATTTTGAAATTTATCGGTGCAAATTATTTTGTATAATTCTTTCAATTCTAAAGCTGTTCTCTTAAATGTTTTCGCGTTGTCTGAATAAATGATATCCGGAACTCCCCTTCTTGAAATGAACCGTCTAAATGCGTTAATACAGCTCTCTGCTGTTAGATTAGGAACTATTTCAAGATGTACGGCACGTACCACAGCACACGTTAACAGCATGATGTAAGCCTTTTGCCGCCTCGATTCGTTGATAATGTATAGAGGTCCAGCGAAATCTAGGCCCGTTACCTTAAATGGTTCTGCTGAAGACACCCTACTTCTTGGTAAGGGTGCAAAAGGTTCATTGCCAGGTTTTGCTCGTAATCTCTTGCAAATTATGCATTTGCTCAGTATAGATTTTACTCTTTGCCTGCATTGTAAAATCCAAAATCGTTTTCTTATATGTACCATCGTCACGTTTACTCCACCATGCATTGTGGAAACATGAGAGTTCGAAATAAGTTTATCCGTTAGAAATGACGTTTTAGGTAACACCACAGGATATTTCGTTTGGTACGGTAAGGAGCTTTCCTGTAAACGGCCTCCTAATCTCATTATATCGTCTTCATCAAGAAAGGGACTTAGCGTTAAAACTCGAGAAGAGGGTTCAATTTTTTTACCTCGCCTTAGGTCAGCTATTTCACTTGAAAAATGCTGTCCTTGAGTTACCTTTATCCAATATCTTTCAGCCTCCTTTAACTCTTGAGCCTTCAAGCTTCCAGTTCTTTTGTTCTTTTTATTTCTTAGATTATGGTAATATCTTTTAACATAAGCGGTAATGCGAAAGATTTTCTCCAAACTACTAAATCTCTCAAGTTTGAAGATTGGTTCGTTATTCTGGATTACTTCTTCTCCTTGTACTAGCAAAACAGATGCTTCAGATCCTATCGCGATATCTTCTTCAGGCCATTCTTCTGGTTTAAATTTCAGCCAATTAGGTCCATGTTTCCAAACTTCCGATGTCATAAGACCTTTAGATGTTACACCCCTCGTTAGTAAATCTGCTGGATTCTCTGCCCCTGGACAATGGCGCCATACTCCAACTGAGTTCTTCTTAATTTCAGTTACACGACTGCGAACATACGGTTTCCACCTGTCAGCTTTGCCCATGATCCAATATATCGTTATTTTCGAATCTGTCCACAAAGTGCAGGAATGAAATTTAACGTCAATATTTTCAAGTATAAATTTCTGAAGTCGAGTTGCACAGACTGCCGCGGTGAGTTCCAGTTTTGGTAACGTTAAGCTCTTATCTCCCTTTTTGTCAATTGGAGCTACTCTACCCTTAGACATGATAAAGTTACATTCGACTTCGTTTTCGTTAACTACTCTGAGATACGCCACTGCTCCATACGCCTTTGGGCTCGCGTCCGCAAAAATGTGAAGTGAAACTTCGGAGTTTCTGTCTTCGAGTGCACATCTGGTAAACGAAAAATGTTTCAAAGATTTCAGTTCAAAACACCATCTCAACCATTCATTGGTGATATTATCAGGTGTGGTTGAATCCCAGTCGACCTTAAGTTTCCAAATTTCTTGGAGCAATATCTTATTTGCTCTTACCAAAAAGGGACTCATAAAGCCAAGTGGATCATAAATTTTCGATACTATTTGTAGCACCCCACGTTTCGTTATAGATTTATTATCGATTTCATTTAAAACTGAAGTTATATCTACTGCTAACTCGTCATCGTTATGGTACCATAAAATTCCAAGTACTTTCTTGGCATTAACGTTTTCCTCGCGTTTCATCAATTTTCTGAGCGAAACGTCATTGCTGTTCCACTTACGTAAATTCATATTAGCTTTAGCTAAAATTTCTTTGGACTCTTAGTAAATACGTTCGGCTTGAGTTACGTTATCAACTGCTACTACCAAGTCATCCACATAGAATGAAGACCTCAAAATTTCGCAAGTGTCTGCTAGATTTTCCGGCTGCGATTGTAAAAGTTTCTTAAGTGTAACCGCCAGCAAGAAGGGACTGCACTTAATCCCAAACGTTACACGTTTCATTCGATATTTTGATATTCGTGGAAGATTATTGACGTCATCAATAGGAACGCTATACCACAAAAAACTGTGAGAATTACGATCGCGTTCTGCTATAGCGATTTGCAAGAAAGCTTTCTCGATATCGGCTGTAAATGCAACTCGTCCGACACGAAAGTTCATTAAAATTCGTAAAAGAAACGGCACTAAATTTTCGCCTTGCAAAAGTACGTCATTTAACGAAGGCATACCAGGGGCGTGCGCCGACGCGTCAAACACGATCCTTAATTTTGAAGTGTCTTTGTCATCCCGATATACCGCCCGGTGCGGCATAAAATAAATTCGAATGTCATTTGTCACTTCCGGTAAAAGTTCGGCACAATCATTGTTCATGTATTCACGCATCGCACAATCGTATTCCCGAAGTTTGCCGCGTTCGTTGAGTTTGCGCGTTAATGACTTTAGCCTATTGAAGGCACCGTTAAAGTTAGAATCAACCCGTACGTTTGGCTCTATCCAAGGCATGGCAACACAATATCTATCGTTTTCAAAAGTTATATTCTCATCTAAAAAGTGTTTTGTATGAGATTTGTCCGTCACGTTATCATTGTTTATCCCGATTGTTTCAAGAGTCCAAAAGTTTTCTAACCCGTTACCAACAGTCTCACAATCGAGCTCGCACTGTACGTGTAAAATGTTCGCCACGTTAATCCCGACCGAAAACGCGTATTCGTTAAAATGTCCGCTGCCTACACCGTGAATTGTTCAACCAAATTTGGTTTCGATCGCCATCAAGTCTTCAGTGATTTTCTTCGTGTTATTGGTCACTATCTTCCAATAAAAATCAGAACCAATTAAAAGCGATATTCCATGATGAACGTTAACGTTAGAGTCGCACAAATCCGCTAATCGATAATTTATGCTGAACTCATGTATCAATGGTTCTTTTAATGACGGTGCGCTCAATGAATCAAAACAAATTTCGGGCACTTCAATCGCGTTGATAGTCACCTCATCGTTAATATACTCGCTTTTCAACGTTAATGATACTTTTCGACATAAGCGAGCCGGAGCCCTTTCAGATTTTCCAAAAGGCATTATCGATATTTTGTGTGTCCCTATAACAGGTAAGTTATGCTTTCGTGACACACATTCTTTGATAAAAGTTAAATGGCTACCTCCATCTATAACCATACGTAAAAAACTCTTAGGTACGCCACTGTTCGTTATTATTTGTGCACAAGCGGTTTGTAAATAAATTATTTTGCCTAAGCACCCGTTCGCTAACAAATTTGTCGACTCAAATTTACTACTCGATGCGTCATTTTTCGTGGATTCAGTTACAGTTGCAGATTTCTTCTTATAATCTGGATCACACATAGACGTTGCGTGTTTCGCTTTACACTTTGCGCAAGATACATTTACTCGACAAAACCTTGAATTGTGATTCGACTTGGTACATCGGAAACAGCACCCTTTAGATTTTAAAATCTCTTTCTTTTGCGCCAGCGTTATTTTGCTATCACAATCCATCGCGCCATGATCGTTAGAGTTGCAAAACAAGCACTGTTCTTTTACAGATGTAAGCAAACCTGCTGCTGTGCACGTTTTATCACTAGATTTCTGAAATCTATTTTTGTGAACTGAATTTTTCTCGTTACTTTTAGGCTCATCTTCCAAAACTTTAGCCTGTTCAATTGATTCTACTTCTAACTTAATAAAGTTTAAAAGTTGAGAAATTTGATGTTCATATGAGATTTCTTTAGAACTTATGACACTTCCAGCAACAGACTCGTTATCATCATTATCATTAGTTGTAACCTGTCGTTTGAGGAATTCAGTTCTCATAGTAAAGGGTAGTGCTTTTAATAAAATAGATTTCACCATCATCCCATAATTTTGTGGAGACACTCCCAGCGTCTGCAGAGATCGCGTTATTTTTGAAGCTGTATTGTATAATTTTCTCAATGAAACATCATTTGTGGTTTTGACTGGAGTTAAAGCTAACAGCTGTTGAGTGTAGTTATCGGCAATTTTTTCGTTATTTCCGTACTGCTCCTTTAAAAGCTCAACTGCATCTTTATAGCTTGAACTACTGGACGTTAAACCTTGAACGGTTATTGAAGCATTTCCAGTTAAAACAGACTTTAAATATGTAAACTTAGAAGATTCCCCTAGATCGTTATTATTGTGAACAGCAGTCTCAAACTGCTCCCAAAAGGCAGGCCACATTTTATAATCACCGTTAAATTTTACTAATTCTAATTTGGGTAATCTCACCGCCCTTTTGGTTTCTGCCCTTGTAGAAGCTGCTCTGGCTGCACGTCCTTCGGCTGTAATGGACCCCACGTCTTCTTCGGCGTCGACGATGCTGGCTGCATATTTTCCACCCGCGCTTGATAGTTCGAATTCCAACCTGGCAATCGCTGCAACCGCCTTATCTTCGTATTCGATAATTTTCTCGCACTCTGATTCAATCTTATCGACGGGTATCTCACTTGCTACTTCAATATTTACGCGTTTTAACGAGTCGTTCACCGATTTCAGTCTGTTAATTAAAACAATAGCTTCCTTGTGGTCAACCGGCGCGTTATCATCAGACATTTCGTTAGCCCGATCCACAAGTTTCGTTAGCTGCGTCCGATACGTTTTCTTTAGCGCTTGATTCATGATATGCTTCCGTTAATGCACTATTTTTGACAAACAGTTCACGTTATGACGTTAATTAAATTTTTACACTTTAACTGTCAATACCGGCACGTCCGTTAGAAACCGAATTGTCCGTTATTAAAGTTCCACGATTCACTTTCCTCTTTCCCGGGTTTCGGCACCATGAAAAAAAAGCATCGACAATTGGTAAAACACGGTATTTAATAGTGCTTTATTTATCAATGAATTAAACGATTCACAAAACAAATACGTAGGTACAATACGTTACTACGCTAATATCAATAATTCTCGATCTTCCTATTTTTCCCGCCTACTTCTTTTTTGCTACCCTTGATTATTCACGGGA
>NW_022170819.1:34833421-34834088 GCF_008802855.1 Photinus pyralis | reverse complement strand
TACATAGGATTTATAGATCTGAAGAAAGCTTTTGACAAAGCACCGAGGGGAATAATATGGGAGAGCCTGCAAAACAGAGGAGTCGATCTAAAATTAATAAGAGTAATACAAACACTGTACAAGAATACGAGATATTACGTAATTAGCAATAATGGTACATCAAAGGAATTCTTAACATCGGAAGGGCGGAGGCAAGGTGGAGTAATGAGTCCGGTCTTATTTACAATATTAATGGACGACATAGAAACATTTGACCACCAAGTGTGAGTGCTAGGTATCTTAGTGAGGTATCAAATTCAATAGAACAAATTTATTTGGAAACTGACTGCGTTGTGATGACCGGTGACTTAAACATTAACTTATTGTGTCAATCAGCTGACCATAAACTGTTTTCATCTATGTTATCGGAATTTAACATGCAACAAATAGTGAAAAATCCCACAAGAATTACTTATCAGACAGAGTCGTTAATTGATGTCATTTGCATTAGTGAAAATATTGTGGTTAACTGCTCTAATAATATTGATCTAGAAAGTAACACAGATCATTTACTAACCTATGTCACTTTTAAAATAAATGCTAAAACTGTTCCGGAACAGCTATTGTCGTATAGAGACTATAAAAATTTTGACACCGAACAATTTCATATCGATGCAAGTCATATAAA